>NC_137272.1:3135310-3160809 GCF_053477335.1 Acartia tonsa
CTCCATAACTGAAGCTGTCAGTTTGTTGGACAGTGTAAAAGCTCTTGATGTTGTGGTCTCTAAACCAAGACTCCACTGTTTCCTAGACATATACATCAATTGAAAACAAATATTGAATAATCAAACGGAATTTTTGAAGTATATTACCTTGCAGAATTACAAATTGAATGCTTACTAAAAAGATTTAAAATTAAAATTCTCACCTTGAGAACCTCCTCATCTTGAAGACTGTTTTCAGGAAGAATGTGTCCACACACAAGTAAAGAAATCTTCTTTGTAATGAGATTTGCAAAATCTACCAAAGGCTTTCTGTGTGCTGGGTTTCCACTCATTAAAAGAATCTTAGGTCTGTAAGTTTTAACATGGTCCTTCTTCTCATTTAAACTGTAGGAGTTATTAAGAGCATTCAGGAAGACAAGAGCATCTGCTGAGCTACCCCAATTGGTTTCAGGTTTCAGATATACCATGAATGCATACAGAACAGCAATAGCTGCAACTGTACCAATTGCAAGAATCCAATCAATTAAGAACATTAATGCTACACACACAATTGCTCCCAACAGAGATACCCAAGGATTGTAGAATTTGAAAGATGGTCTCCAGCCAGGTGATTTTGTCATACTGGAGTGGAACACAGAGAGATTCATAAGAGCATAGGCAGCAAGGAAAAAGTTTGATGCAAGTTTACCAATTGCATTAAGATCTCCAATCATAAGACAGCCAAAAGCAATCATAAAAACAAGGATGTAGCCTCTGAAGGGGTCATTATTAGCGCCATGTCCCTTGGCAAAGAACTCTACTTTGGGGTATATCTTATCTCTACCAACAGCTTGGAGAACCCTAGGAGCACCAACAAGACTGGCAATAGCGGATGACAGAGTAGCTCCATAACAACCAACATAAACCAAATAACCGGTAGCTGAGACAAGAGTCATTGTCTTTTGATCAATAGCAGAACCATATCCACAACCTGTTTCATAATCTGGGATTATTGCTGAGATGTTGTCCCTTATCAAGTTAGCTTCAACGGAACAGTCATCAAAACTTGGAAAAGTTACATTTGGGTATTCTGCTGAAGTGCCAAGGTAATCTTGAACATTGCCACTGACTTGCTTTAAGAAAGTAAAGCCAACAAGGATACCATAGCCAATGTAAGTGATGTAGGTAAAGATGATAGCTAAGATGGTACCTTTAGGAATAGCATAGGCAGGATCTTTCAGATCTCCAGACAGGTTGGCTCCTGCAACAATACCTGTTACAGCTGTGAAAAACACACCAAAGACAGACATAAAATTGTTTTCTTTTCCAGTTTGATCATCAACCAGATAGGCAGAATCAGTATTATCCTTAGCAATGTTCATATTCCATCCCACAAAACCTTTGGCATGTCGAGTATCAGAATCTGTGTACAGGGTTTCACCAGGTAAGAACGATCCTACCAACATGTCAATCTGGGCTAATATCAACATTACCAGAAGAAGCTTCTGAACTCTGGTGACCCAGTCCATTCCAACAATAGCAAGGACAAGGATTAAAACCAAAACAATAGATCCAATCCACCGAATGTCATTCAACCTGTCATCTGGAGTTCCAACAAAGCCTCCAAAATCTGACACATCATAGATCAGATCAAAGACATTGTCAACAAAGCCAAGTGTGTAGGTGGCAACTGAGATTGAGTTGGCTACTGTGAACATGATGCCAATGGCTCCACCAAATTCAGGACCAAGGGCTCTGGAGATCATGTAGTAGACTCCACCACTAGCAATCTGACCATTGGTTGCAACAGCTGACATAGACAGACCTGTGATCATGGTTACAGCATTGCAGAGGGTAATAACCAGCAAACCCTAGAATAAAATTATGCAATTTTTATTATAGGTTTAAAATGTAAAGATATCATTGTTGTCTAAAACTGTCTTTTTACCCAGGAAATATCCTAGCTTACTTTAAAAGTATGGTATACCTGAACTAAACCAGCTTGTCCAATGACCCAAGACAATCGGAGGAACAACATGACACCCCAGATGTTGAGGAGACATCTCATGAAGACACCTTCTATCCAGCCAAACTTTACAACTTTACCTAAAAAAATGAATTTGTTTTTGAAAGATATGCATTCTATTGGCCTTGTTATAATTTTATCACTTTTCAGGCACACAAATTAAAGTTTTTCAGTAAGCAAACTAATCCTAAGAACTCTCTATACCTTTTAGCTTTTCAGGTTCTTGAGTAGGGGCCATTTCTTCATCTATTTTTTCCATTTTTTCACCTAACATAATCTCCTCCATTGTAGGCCTCTAAAATATGATAATGCTTAAACAAATTTTTTTCTTATAAAAGCAAATTTATCAATCATGTTTCATATAAACAAATACCTTAGATAAAATACTATTTGTAAGACATAAAGGTAGAAGGTTATCTATTATTATCATTCACAGCTGCAAACCCTTTGATTCAACTACCTTTGATTAAATGTCTTAAATTTATAATATAGCATAATATAAATATCGGATCATGGAAAGAAAACGAAGTTTCCGGTTTCGTCGTTTTTTCACAGTAGCCTTTCTTATATTTCTAGCCCTGCGGGGCATATTTTCTAACCCTGCGGGGCAATCATTAACATTTACTTAACCTAACCTAACTTAAAATAACCATTCAAAAGCTACTGTGAAAATACGATGAAACCGGCAACTTCATTTTTTTCCATGATGCTAAATATCTTCAAAAAGGTAACCTCATTCAATAAGCTCTTTTTTGAAGAGATGAATATAAATGAATTACCTGATCCACGTACATCTTGCTGAGCTTCCTATAGTTGTCCTCTGATGGTATGTTCTGTACTGTCATCCTAAAGATTTTTAGTTTTAAATTTGTATATTTACAATGTTTAAAACAACAAATAAGTTATAATTGAAAGTTTATATCTAATTTCATAAGTTTAAGGAATTTTAAGTTGTAGTTTAATATATTTAATTTCTCTATAAGGCTAAAATATAAATGTCTTAAAATAGCCATAATGATGATCAAGAGAAACAGGAAGACAATCATCCTTCTACTTTTACATTATCAAATATACTTGTCCCTAAACTGTTAATAGTTATTTCTGGCATCATATTATAGACATCTTTCCGCAGATTTAAAATGTACAATTATAAAAGCAGTTTTTTAGCCCTGAGATGCTGAAGTCACAGGCTAAAAAAACCTGGTTTTAATCTTATGATTGTTCATTTTAATATTTGTAGAAAACTGCATATAATATGATACTAGACATATTTTTTTCCGTAAAAGTGAGAACTGGTTCTAATTGACCGGATATTAATCGATTTTGAATTATTACGAGAAAATAGATTAAAATATTGACCTGGACAAGCTTTTATCAGGTTCATAGACATAGGTGTGGCCATTGTTGACAGGTCTACCAACATCCAGGAAGCCTCCAGCAGCACCACCTGGACCTCCATCAAAGCCCTGATTGGCCCGACCTTGTTCACCTTGCTCCATCCTCTTGCTCACCTAACCTGTAACAAAAATTTTTCTTTACTTTTCAGATAGTGTTAATATTATTATTTAGAAAGTGTAACCATCTAAAAAGTTTTTAAAATCTTAGTTGGTAAAAGCAGGGATCTTTAGGGATATCTTTAGTGCAATGGATGGTATTATACTCTTAGTTTTTTTTTGTTTGAAATCCCACTTCCCACCAAAAAAAATTTTTAATCTGGCCGCGGCTCTCGGCCCTCTGGCCTGCCTCGACACAGCACTCGGCCCCCTAGCCTGCCTTGCCTCGGGCGATCGGCCCCCTAGCCTATAACCTAACCTAATCTAAAAAAAAAGCCGCGGCCAGGTTTCATAGTTTAGTCGGAGGGAGGGAGGGGTGGCGGGATATACCTAAATTTTAAAAACCAAAAAAAAATTCCAAGGGGATAACGCTCAATAGATGATAAATTGATATACATTATATATACATCCCCAATGGTTATAAACAAAAATACCAAATTATCATTTACTTAAAAGTTTAGACTCAGCTAGTTTGGAAACAACCAATAAAAACTTAATTAATGTTTTTGAGCCAACAAATACAATAACTTGGTTTAAAAGTTTTGGTTATCATTTATTGTCCATTGTCCCATTCCTGCCTGTGCAAAAGAAAATTTTTAGTAAAACTCTAAAACCATTTAATAGTTCAAACAAAGTTTATCAAAATAAAAAAAATCTTCTTTTGAAGAAGTTTTACTACTGCAAAAACGTATTAATTAGTAATAACAATTTCGTCAAGAACAAGAACTATAAAATATTAATTAAGCAGGAATTTTTTTTTAATTTATTGTTTTACATAACAATTATATTTTTAAAAAGCTGACAAATCCATAATTATAAAAACACAAAAATTCCTGGACAAACCGACAAAGCTATTTATAGAGCAGAGTTTTAGTTGTTTTTGTTTATAGGTCTATGAAAGTATGACTGGCTGACTGACAGACACAGTAAATTGTATAATGAATTTTCATTTCTGCAGGGAATATCCACTAAAAAACTTAATAGTAAATTTTGAATAATATTCATATAAAAAAATACATTTACGAATTGACGGACGTACGTACAAATCGAATTTTAGATTAGCCTCTCTAATTAAATTAAAAATATGAAAAAGGGAAAAGCATTATGAAATTATGAAAGTAACTTTCAAAAGGATGATAAAATTTCATTTGTGTAATTGGTTGATTTAAATTCATTTCACATCAAGATTAGATTTTATGCTAATATTTTACTAGAGAGGGAAGGAATATTGGACAGAAAATTACACTGGTACCCAAAGTTTTATAATCAGGTTATCCTATTCATAGTTCAAAAACTTAGTGTACTTTTATTGAATTTAAATGGTTGGTTCCTAACTACTAGTATATAAAACTATTCAATCAACAATTAAATTTACAGAAGTGGTAATTTTGTTTGCTGTTATTGGGGATGTACATCAATTCTATATAATAAAGTATATTGATGATTTTTTTGTTAAGAGCTCGTAAATGGATGGATAAAAAATCTTACAAAATTATTTATATTGGCTTAGATTGTATGCTTGCTAATATTTTACTAGAAAGGGAAGGGACATTAGACTGTAAATTACACAAATACCAAATGTTTTATCATGAATTTATCTTATTCGATGGCTCAAAAACTTTGGGTACTTTTATTGAATTTTGATTGGAAGGTCCTAAATTATTAATGACATGTGTCAACTTTCCAATCAATAATTTTAAAGAAGTAGTATTATGTATATCATCATTGGAGATGTATATAATTAGAGGAAAATATAAATGTTGATCAATAATTCGTTATCTAACTCTCCTGATGTAGCTTTAAACCAATGGTTGTTAAATGCTTTTATTAAATCAAACTTACATAAACCATGTTAATCAAATTTTAGGAAGTTATTTCATAATAATAAAAATAACAGATCTATAGTATAGATGTATATACTAAAATCTACCTCCTTTCCTCTTTCAACGACCCTTTTCGTCTGCTTCTAAATTATTTTCAGCTACTTGGCTGTGTTAATATATAAGCGACACCATTGGTTAATTTTCCATAACCCAATAGATAGGTTGCACAAGGTTGATGCGATGGGGAGATACAGTTATTTAACCCTTTCTCTCTCTAGTATTTTACTCTAATATATAAATGACATGTTTGTATATTACTTACTTAGGATATATTTCCTTCAAAAATTATAAAGTTAAATGTATTATTGGTCTTTAAACTTTTGGTGTTTTCCCTTAAAGTGCCTTGTTGAGCACTGAAACCTCCTACCCATAATTTTCTAAAATGAACTAACCAAATTCATAATTAAAGTATAGGTCCTGCAGGGTTAGAGCGACCCGCAAATGTTTGGCATAGGAGAAAAACTAACCCTACATATCATCAATTAATTTCAAAATAAGAAAAGAGGGGGGAGAGGTTTAAAATTCAACAGGCAATTTGCAGGAAAGCACCAAGTTTTTGTTAAACCACATAACATATATTTTACAATGTAGTTTAAAGAAAACTAAATAATTTAAGTTTTTTATTTGTATATGATATACAAAACTAAACTAAAATATTTAGTAGAGTTAACCAAAATTTAAAATAGTAGTTGCATTTAAAAGTTAACTACAAGGGTAGAATTATTGAGTATTTCATTTAAAGACTAAGGGAATTAATGTAGTAGAATAAACGTGGACAGTTGGCAAATTTAGCTTGATAACATGGAACTCATTTAGTTCGTCAGGGGATGGTGCAAAGGGAATGTTATTTTAGCCTGCTGCAAGTTTAACTTTTTTAGAGAACATGAAAATTTGATCTGGTGTCAGATTATGATAATAATCATGAATAAAGTATAGCCAAGAAGCGAAATAAATCTAAACTAATATTTGGGGGGTGATAAAGAGGTCGTCAAATCTACAATGTGTTGTACCCCAACGACAGCTAAAAATCACGTATAGGTTTAGTGATTTTTTAACGAATTTATTTCGTTGTTGGTTAAGGCTGGTAATAATGTATCCATTACTAGAGAGTAGAAATTTTCATTTTTTGTGGTTGCAAAAAAAAATTGGATCAGGATATACCTACCTACGGAAAGTGTCATGTGTGTTGTCATAAAATCCATCTCTTTTTTAGGGGTTTACTTTCCTAATTCTCATCCTTACCTTTAAAACGTATTTTTATGACGTCACATATGACACTTTCTGTATCTCCATTGGATCACTTTATAATTTAGTGAAATCCTCATCATGAAAAAATCCCTATAATGTTATTTTAACTGTCATTTTTTTAAAGAAGAAAAAATACCTTAAATCGCCAACAAATAACAAGAGGAACTTAAATGAAACATCTTTACACAAAACTTGCCATTTTATCATTTACTAATTACAGGGGTAAATAATCATTTATTTGAAAAAGCTTTCAACTTTTGTTTTATTTAGGATAAATATGATTTTTAAAATGGTATATTTTAACAAATTAAAAATATTTTTGTGAGGTATATTTACATGTAAAATATGTACTAGGTGGTGGAAGATAATTGTTGCCAGAAATATCTGGATTTCAGTTATCTCCTATAGTGTAGGTAAAAAGAAGGTTAAACGTGTGCTTCAAATTTTTTATTAGTAGCGAAGCTACTCTATAATTTGCTCTGTCTGTCTGTCCGTCTGTCAATCCAGGAGGAATTGGTATTTTCTTCGCTGTTAATCAAGATAATCTGCTGAAATTTTTGATGAAGATTCTCATACAATTAAGCATCAAGTATATATTTACTTGGTTCGGCGGTCTGTCGGTAATTCCTCAAAAATTCAAATATTAAAACATATAAAAACACACGTAAAAGGTTTGATGATTTTTTGCATTAAATTTATTCTTGATTTATGATCACTGAACTTCTGTTCTTTAAATCACTTAGTCCGTATTTCCATCTACATTTATGTTTTGCTTCGCTACTTATGGATGTTGACACCCTTGTTCAATGCATAAATAAATATTTAATGTATTAATTATCATTGGAATTTTAATACTTTTAATCATTGAATTTAAACAAATATTCAAATTTTCCAATGTTAATAAAAACTTTATTTTTTTTTTATTTGAAAGGTTGAAAAAAATAATGACCTCAAAAACTTTCCAATCAAATTTTTCCATCAAAGTCTCTACAGAAACCCAACTCCTCCCCTTTTTAAAAAAGTATGTTGAATATAGATTTTTCTTTTTGTCCCTTTCCCCGCGGGTCTACCCTACACCCAATATAACCGAACTTAATCTAACTTAGCAACTAAGAAAAAAACTTACTTCCCTCCTTATTTGAAATATTTTTTAAAATTTTATATGAAGAAATTGTTACTAAAACTTTTAAGGACACATCTGTTGCTTTTCTTAAAAGTAAAATCTGCCCAGACCTTAAGGAAGCTTCTCTGAAAAACACACCTGTCCATCTAATTTCTATCCTTTATATAAAGTTCCCGGTTAAATCCCCGCCACGTGCAAAATTATCTCTGATGAATTGAGCCATACTGATGAGCCTTAAAAGGGCGAAACACTGTGTCTATGGATATTATGTAAAGTAGTAAGGTTTTCTAAGATTTCACTAACCACTAAACAGTAACAAATTGAGTTCTACAATTTAGGAAAGCTTCAGATTGGTCCAAGAATAGTATATTACATAAAAGAATTTAATTTATCTATCAAAAACCCCTATACATATGATTTACATAAGATCTCCAGGGTGGCCACAAGGTTTTTTAAAAAAATCCGTACATTTCCGTGCATACTAAAAAAAAAATCCGTACATTTTTCCGTACATTTCCGTACATTTCCGTACATTTTTCTACTATGTAGTAAATATATTATTTAGTAAAATTGGTTTCATACTAGGTACTGATCAAGATCAATTTTTCTATTAAAGTTAGAACAAAACTTATTTAACAAAAGTTGATACTTTATGGATGGTATTAACTAATCTAAAGAAAATTTTGAAATTGGGCTCCAGGTTCAGGTACTGCAGGCCTCCAGGTAGATCCTAGACAGGTAAAAATTGAAATTTTTTACTTACAAAGTTAGAGCAAAACTTATTTAACTAAAGTAGCTTCTTTATAGATAGTATTAACTAATTTGAAGAAAATTTTGAAATCGGGCTCCAGGTTCAGGTACTGCAGGCCTCCAGAACAAAACTTATTTAACAAAAGTTGTTTCTTTATGGATGGTAGGAACAAATTTGGAGAAAATTTAGAAATAGGGCTCCAGGTCCAGGTACTGCAGGTCTCCAGGTGGATCCCAGACAGGTAAAAACTGAAAATTTTTTCTATTAGAATTAGAACAAAACTTATTAACCAAAAGTTGATACTTCATAGATGGTATTAACTAATTTAAAGCAAATTTTGAAGTTGGGCTCCAGGTTTAGGTACTACAGGCCTCCAGGTAGATCCTGGACAGGTAAACACTGAAATTTTTTAGTTTAAAAGTTAGAACAAAACTTATTTAACAAAAGTTGATACTTTATGGATGGTAGGAACTAATTTGAAGAAAATTTTAAAATCGGGCTTCAGGTTCAGGTACTGCAGGCCTCCAGGTGGATCCTGGACAGATAAAAACTGAAAATTATTCCTAATAAAGTTAGAACAAAACTTGATTTCGTCTTTTTCTTCAAATTAGGTAATACTAGCTAAAAAGTAACAACTTTTGTTAAATAAATTTTTTCCTAACTTAAATAGTAAATAATTTCCGTTTTTACCTGTTCCTTGATCCTACCTTGATCCTACCAGTAGCTTGACATGGTGCCCGATTTTAAAATTTTCTTCAAATTAGTTAATACCATCTATAAAGAAACCACTTTTGTTAAATAAGTTTTGTTCTAACTTTTAAAGTAAAAAATTCAATTTTACCTGTCCTGGATTTACCTGGAGGCCTGCAGAACCTGAACCTGGAGCCCGATTTCAAAATTTTCTTTAAATTAGATAATACCATTTATAAAGAAGCTACTTTTGTTTAATAAGTTTTGTTCTAACTTTTAAAGTAAAAATTTTCAATTTTTACCCGTCCAGGATCTACCTGGATGCCTGCAGTACCTGAACCTGGAGCCCAATTTCAAAATTTTCTTTAAATTAGTTAATACCTTCCATAAAGTATCAACTTTTGTTAAATAAGTTTTGTTCTAACTTTAATAGAAAAAAATGTCAGTTTTTACCTGTCCAGGATCCATCTGGAGGCCTGCAGTACCTTGACCTGGAGCCCGATTTCAAAATTTTCTTCAAATTAGTTCCTACCATCCATAAAGAAGCCACTTTTGTTAAATAAGTTTTGTTCTAACTTTTAAAGTAAAAAAATTCAATTTTTACTTGTCCAGGATCTACCTGGAGGCCTGCAGCACCTGAACCTGGAGCCCGATTTCAAATTTTTTTTTAAATTAGTCAATACCATCTATAAAGAAGCTACTTTTGTTAAATAAGTTTTGTTCTAACTTTTAAAGTAAAAATTTTCAATTTTTACCTGTCCAGGATCCACCTGGAGGCCTGCAGTACCTGAACCTGGAGCCCGATTTCAAAATTTTCTTCAAATTAGTTAATACCATCTATAAAGAAGCTACTTTTGTTAAATAAGTTTTGTTCTTACTTGAAATTTTTTTTTACTTGTCCAGAATCCACCTGGAGGCCTGGAGTACCGGAACCTGGAGGCCGAATCCAAATTTTTTTTAAAAATAGGAAAACTACATCCCAAAAGGAAACTTTTTTGTCAAATAACCTATCCTCTCACTCCAAAGACAAAGCCTATAATCACTGTTTACGCAAAAGTGTCAGAACTTCCCCCCCCCCCTTGAATAGAAACTTTGAAGACAAATCTTGAATAGTTTGAATAATTCAACTTCTGGTACACCATTCTTGTCCAAACTGGTTCCCGTGAAATCTAAATGTAACTTACAAATATTATAATGATACAGAACAAAAAATGGATCATGGAAAGAAAACGAAGTTGCCGGTTTCATCGTATTTTTTCACAGCAGCTTTTGAAGGGTTATTTTAGGTTAGGTTAGGTTGATTAAATGTCAATGATTGCCCCGCAGGGTTAGAAAATATGCCCCGCAGGGCTAGAACCCTCGACAGGGGCTAGAAATAGGAGAAAGGCTACTGTGAAAAAAACGACGAAACCGGAAACTTCGTTTTCTTTTCATGATCCCAAAAAATGATACATTTTACTTAATTTTTAAAGATAATACACTAATTATAACACCATGCTCGGAAATTCCGTACACCAAAATGAAAAATCCGTACAATCCGTACATTTTTTTAGCACTTTTTTAAAAATCCGTACATTTCCGTACATTTCCGTACATCCGTACATTGTGGCCACCCTGGATCTCCTATTAAACTATGAAAGGTTGAGTGATTTTATTATTACCATTATTATTATATGCAAGTTATATCATATTAATTATCATTCTTAATTACAGAATTTATATAATATAAAAAATTTAAAAAGTGTATATTTTATTTACAGTTAAATCACTTACTATAAACAATTGTATTGCTTACACACGTGGTAATATGAGCTTCTAAATTAAACACTATGGTCTAAATTCTTGCTTTCGAAGTAAAATAATTTTTTTATGCAGCCCTATTTTGTTAGAAATATGTTATGGTGTTATATTCTATTTGAGAGGTTACGCGGCATGCGCGCATTAATGAAAAAGTAAAAATTTAAGTTTTATTAGGTTAGATTAGGTTCAACTAACCTACTAAAGATTAACTTTTATTTAAGCGCGCATGCCGCGTAACCTCTCAAATAGTATATAACACCAAAACATTATCCTAACAGAACAGCCCTAAGCACAACCTTTAAAATTTGGATGGACGGATTCATCTGAAAGTCAAATTTGGTTTTCCTAGAAAACATACCCTACAAAAATATGACGGTTTTCCAGAAGTTTTAAGGTTGAATTGTAATGAGTACGCAGTATACTTGATGATGTACCTTAATACTAAATTAGGCACAGAGCTGCTACAATTTATTACAGCTGAACTTAAATATAATACTCAGGGACAAGGGAATGATATTCTGACAAACAACTCTAATGCAAAATTTCCCCACAACCCCCTTCCCCTTTTTCTCCCCTTCTTTCCCACCCCTCTTCACTTATGAAAATAAACTATATCTCCAGATATCCCAAAAGGTTTCGTGATTTTTTTTTGTAGAATTGTTGGTTAGACTGGCTACCCCTGTTAATACTACTTTTGGCTGAAGGGGTTAATTTTTTCCGGGGGGAAATATCTTCTATCTCGCCCCTCCAACACAAATCCCCTCCTCTCCCTACAATAAGAAAACCTGGGTTTTCCTAGTTGGCATATTCCTATAGAAGAAGATCCAAATTGGTCCAGTGGTTAAAAATATCTTAAGCCAGGGAATGAATAAAATTACATGACTATGACAGAATGTTTGTTAGTTCATATAGTAAGGAATTTAAATCTAAAAACTACCCTTTTTCCTTTCCATGGGTCTTCCATTTTCTGATAATTTTTGGTAAATCTTGTGATTCTGAAAATAAGAAAAATATTTAGCGGTTTCCCTCAAAGTGCCTTGTCGCACACAGGAACCCTAACCCTCCCTCCTTATCTTAAAATGATTGAAATAAGGGGGGTGGAGTTTTTCATTTGTTTATTATGATAGGTCAGTTTTTAGATTAGGTTATTTTGGGTACAGGGAAACCCCACAGGGTTAGAGTACCGCAGGTATGAGACCCCGCAGTGTTAGGCTTAGAAAAATACCCTCGATAGGGAAAAAACCATATTTTTAATTGCTGGAATTTTGTTTATGCATCACTCTATACATTTTTCACAATAAAAACCGTATTTTTTACCTATAGGATTTAAAACAAAAACTCCCCTTTGACAGATATATAACATTAACCAATAATAAGCATAATTAAACGCTACTAATTACAAATATAACAACGTACTATCAATATTCTGGGCTAGGATCTTGAAAAATACTGAAATTATAGAAGTTATCTCTATAATTATATTAGCGAAACATTGTGAGATATGACGGACTGGATTTATCTAGCATAGTCCAACTATCAGTAGAAAATAGCCAGTTTTAAACAAATAATTACTTTTAAAATCCTTTATTATACAAATGAAGTACCCACCCAACTCGCTATTATTTATTATGTTTTTAGGGTGATTCTTTTAGTTTAGGTTAGGTTGGGTTGGTTCACTAAGCTTCAACTACTGCATAATGACAGATGTTAGGTAGTAGTTGAACCTACTCTTAAAATTCCGCAATTTGCTTTACTTTCAATGTATGATTCTACAGGTATGAAAGGAATCAAACAAGGCATGACTAAAAAGGCAACTTTTTTCTTTTTTTAATGGAGGGGGCGGGATCATTTTTGGTTTCAGGATAAGCTAAGTTATATTTAGGTGCAGGGTAGCCCTGTAAGGTTAGGGCTCCTCGTAGGGTAGCCCTGTAAGGTTAGGGCTCTTTGAAGGGTAGCCCTGAAAGGTTAGGGCTCCTCGCAGGGTAGTCCTGTAAGGTTAGGGCTCCTCGCAGGCGTTATGCATAAAGAAAACTAATCCCATCAACGAATAAAGGGGGAGAGGAGGTCTGTGCTTGATTTTTTAACTCATAAATCATACATTAACCTGATCCTGTCAAAAGGAAATCTATATTTTTAAGGCGAAGCTTTTCTACATTTAGGTTAGTAAAAGATAGCTTCTACCATTATTTTGAAAAAGTTAGAATTGTCTCTTCAATTTTGGACTTTGCATGAGGATTCCTCATTCAGTTAGGAAAATTTAGAAAGCGCAGCAAATACTTTTTTTATATGGTATAATTATCCTTTTCATTTTATTTTCAGAATAATTATTCCTAGGCCAACAATATTTTAAGCAAAGTCTCTATGAGTAAATATGTCCAAAAATATTTGCAACTAATTCTATATGCAATTCTGTTTAGACTTATTAAAAATCAATATTCTGCTTATTAACTTCTGACACTCAAGTGTTAATGTTCGTTCGTCTTACCGCCTGATTTTAATATATTCATGGATGTTGTCATCTATGTTTTAATACAGCCTTGCTCTAAATGTTTTTATGTAAAATGATTTTTTTTGTTTGTTGTATATTTGTAAATTTAAGAAAAAATATTTGTAATATTTATTGAAACAATAATAAATAAATAAATAATATTAGCATTAATAACAAATAAAGATATCTAACTACAATTTATGACGTCATAATGAAATTAAAGTAAATTTATGGTTTAAGTCATTTTTCATGAATTTAATGAATTAAAGTTTATAAAATAGATGTTTGAATATTTTAATGTGCATGGTTAGCAGGGGCGTCCAAGCTTTTTTTTTTGGGGGGGGTAAAAAATTTTAGGGGGGGGGGGTAATTCGTGTTTGGGGGGGGTAAAATGGCGCGCGAAGCGCGCCGAAATTTTTTTTTACCCCCCCCAAAATTTTTACCCCGGGGGTAAAATTTGATTGGGGGGGGTAATTACCCCCCCTAAAGTCTGTTGGGGGGGGTAAATACTCCCCCCAAATCTGTTGGGGGGGGTAATTACCCCCCCCAAACTAATTTACCCCGGGGGTAAAATTTTTGGGGGGGGTAATTTAATTATGTAAAAAAAGAACCTACCTAATCTATTAAGTTAATAAGTACTATCCTATACCATAAAGTAGTAAGTAAGGTTTATTTGACTATAGCTTCAGATTTCATTACTTTTAATACTGAGTTCTCCTTTTTAGGAAAGCTTCACATAGATCCCATGATGGTTCCACACTATTATAGGTCAATCCTTTGAGTGGTTTTAGGCTATTTTTCTCCTCCCTTTTTACCCTTTAGAAAACACGAGTTCTTAGATGCTAAGGGCGCCACTACTATTCAAATATATAGTAGTATCTCATTCTTTAGAACATAAAAATACAATAATTAAGTCACTAACCAATGAACCAATATGATTATACTTTTAAGTGAAGCGTCTTATAGGTCCTGGTAAGTTTTATAACTAGTTTTGAGACACCCTGACATCCTCCCAAAAGAAATCGCCTATAGAAATTCTTTTTCATTATTTAATGAAATATTTAATTTAGTTAGGTATCTATTTTATGGAATCTTCAGTGCTTTACAATTACATCATAGATCCCCGGGATGGTTTTAGCCCTTATGAAGGCCCAAGCAAATAAAACATGATCAAACTATTAAATTTTTTGTTATCATGGTTAAGAACTGTTTTAACTGGTTGGACTATATTTGGGTATAGTCCCTTTTGTGGCAACGCTCTTTAAGGGGCGTTTCTTAGTTTTTTTCACACAAGCTTCTCTCCTATTTCTAGCCCCTGCGGGGGGCCAATTGCTTAACCATGTGGGGCAATCACCTAAACCAATATAACCTATCCTAAAATAAACTATCAGTCAAATTTTTTTTTAAAGAACATTCAATTTGGGGGGGGTAAATACCCCCCCCAAAAATTTTTTTTAAAGAACATTTATTTTGGGGGGGGTAATTACCCCCCCCAAAAAATTTTTTTAAAGAACATTTATTTTGGGGGGGGGTAATTACCCCCCCCAAAATGGTTTGGGGGGGTAAATACCCCCCCCAAAATCGTTGGGGGTGCCTACGGCACCCCCAAGGTAGGGGTAATTTTTTTTTGGGGGGGGTATTGTTCACAAAATTTTGGGGGTGCCTACGGCACCCCCAAAATCGTTTGGGGGTGCCAAATGGCCCATTACCCCCCCCCTTGGACGCCTATGATGGTTAGGTGGCAAGGTTTAGGTAAAAAATATGTTGATGAAATTTCTTTCTTTACTAAAATTCAACCTAATTTGATTGGGTGAATATGAAATGCAAACTTACAAAAATTCAAAGATAGTAATAAAGGGGGGGGGGGGGGTAAATGTAGTGACTCTTTACACGCCGAATAAGACACAATAAAATTGCTGGCATGTCATGTAACGAGTCACCACATTCTCCCCCTTTTGTATATATCTACAAGAATACACTTATTTGACAATGATTAACAATTAGGGATTACAAGAGGTGAACGAAAAGATGTTGTAGTATCTCTACACATAATAGGTTATTTGACTGTCACATGACCTACAGTTTATATGCCAATGTTTCTATAGTGTCTATAGTGCCCTAGCGAAATCGGGATAGATGTCACTGCTTTTGTCCCACCTATTCTATTGACGTCAGGAAATACCCTATACCACATCTCTTTTCTAGGGGGTTTCTTTCCCCCTTCTCTTTCTCTTTCCCTCTACGATGGTGTCAATAGAATAGGTAGGCCAAAAGCGGTGGCATCTATCTTAATTTTGCTAGGGCACCATAGACAGCTACCTCATGTGTCACCCCTTGTTAAGAATAGAAAGTAAGAACTGAAGTTTGGTTTCCTCTGGTAAGTAAAACTGGTGGCAACCCTGCGGTGATCATCTGCAACCAAGCCATGTACAGGGGAGCTGGGGTCTGCCCTGGCCTGGGTAGCGGTAAGGTCATCACTATCAGCTCAGAGTTCATAGAATTCTCCCTAAAACATAAAATAATATTAATCTTACATTTGGAAATTTAGTTTATTCTTTTTATTTGGAATTATAGCGGGACAAAGTGTCTCAAAATCAGCCATGTGACGTCATAAAAATAAGGGATTATCCATCTTTTTTTAATCGGTTTTCTTTCCCACTTCTTCTCTCATCTCCCTCATTTTTATGACGTCACATGGCTGGTTTTTTAGACACTTTGTCCCTCTACTTGTTTAAGTATTTTCAAAGTTAACAATAATAACAACATCCAAAAGAAGCAAAGCACAGCATAATAGAGTGCACAAACGGACCAAGAAACTTATAGAGCAGATGTTTAGTCCTCATAACAAATAAGAAAGAAAGAGAATATTACAAAACTCAAGGAAAATAACAAAACCTTTAAAAGTAAGTTTTATTTTTTTGTACAGACAGACAGACAAAACAATGTAAAAACTAGATGCACATATGTCATAGGATTTTTCAGTTGAAATTCTAGCTCTCTATCAAATTTACATTTCCCCATAGAGTTACAGACTAACTGACAGATAAATAACTAGATTATAAAGTAGCCTCAGTACTAAAATGAAGAAAAGAAGTGTCTAAAATTTTAAGTAAAACTTTTTAAAATTTTTGAAACAAAGTAGCTAGTTGTCTGTTTTAAATGTTTTAAGCAAATACACAATTACCTGAGGATTTCTGCTGTTCTTAAATGTCTGTTGGTCCTCTCACTGTTTGCTTTGATTTCAGCTTCACTAACTGAGCTTATATCCTGTCCCTGAAATTCATATTTGTATTAAACTTAAGATAGATCTTTTGATCAATGTGAATAAGAAAATTGGGGTATTGTCAGTTTCATGACATTGCATCTTAAGGGGCATTTAATTGTATTTTCACAGTAGCTTTTCTCCTATATCTATCCAATGCTAAGGGCTCTAACCCTGCGGGGCCCATTGCCTAACCCTGTGGGGGCAATCATTAACAATAATAAAGCTACTAAGAAAAATAAATAAAATGCCCCTTAAGAAGCGATGTCACAAAACCAACAATACCAGAAAATTTTAGTTTTACAAAATTGCAAAGTCATACCCTCAAAATATCTTCAAATTGTGCTTTTGTCTCTGGCTTGGCTTTCTTTGTGATGTCAGGTATGATGACAACTTCGGAGTAATTGATTCTAAACTTGGCCAACATATTGCTCAGATTGATTGTACTTTTGTTAAAATCTTCTGGACGATTTGTGAGAGAGAATACCCTGAGTTTGCAGTTGGCAAATTGTTTACGAGTCTTGAGTATGTAAGGAAGTAAGAGAGTGAGACCACCATCATCAAACAGCCAGTACACATCAATGTTACCATTTCTTCTTTTATGGGAGTAAAATTGTTGGATTTCATCAATCATTGCTTTAGGTAAAGGTTTGCCATCAGCATCTCTGTAAACAGCAACTGTTCTTTTTTCTTTCTTTGACTTGTTATTGTCTGCTTTCGAGGATACTTCTTCAACAAAAGTTTCCTCAGATTTTACATTTCCAGAGTAGTCACAGCCATTAGTTAGTTTGAGAACACCCACAGCCATTTTCTTTTCTAGGCACATAACCAAAGTCTTAAAATATTCCTCAACACTGAGATTTTCATTATCCTTACTCTTCAAACCAAAGAGAACCATGTTGGGAGAGAGTTTACCAATTCCAGTCAGACTGATCATGTTCTGGACACCATGGCTGAAGTTATTGGTTTGCTGAACAGTGTAAAAGCTCTTGATATTATGATCTGTAAACCAAGATTGAACTGATTCCTGAAATAGAATAGAAAAATATTAGATAGAAGTGTATAAGAACATATTTGAATACTGTAGTATATAAATCAATAGTATTAAAACCAACCTTAAGAACTTCTATGTCTTGCATGCTGTTATCTTGTAAAATGTGACCACACACAAGCAGAGACATCTTCTTTGTGATCAGGTTAGCAAAGTCTATCAATGGTTTTCTGTGGGCAGGGTTTCCTGCCATGAGAAGGATCTTAGGTCTGTAAGTCTTAACATGGTCTTTCTTTTCATTGAGACTGTAAGAGTTGTTGAGTGCATTCAGGAAGACAAGTGCATCAGCTGAACTTCCCCAATTTGCTTCAGGCTTCAGGTAGACCATAAAGGCGTAGAGAACAGCAATGGCAACAACAGTACAGACTGCCAGGATCCACTCAATCAGGAACATGAGGGCTACACAGACAATTGCTCCCAACAGAGAGACCCAAGGATTATAGAACTTGAATGAAGGTCTCCACCCTGGAGACTTGGTCATACTGGAGTGGAACACTGAGCATAGGCAGCAAGGAAAAAGTTTGATGCAAGTTTACCAATTGAATTAAGATCTCCTATCATCAGGCATCCAAAGGCAATGATGAACACCAGAATATAACCTCTAAAAGGGTCATTATTGGCACCATGACCCTTGGCAAAGAATTCAATCTTAGGGTAGATTTTATCTCTGCCAACAGCTTGTAGTACTCTAGGTGCACCTACTAAACTGGCAATGGCAGAAGATAAAGTTGCTCCGTAACAACCCACATAAACTAGGTATCCAGTTGATGAGATGAGAGTCATAGTTTTCTGGTCCATTGCTGATCCAAACTTGCATCCTTCATTGTAGCCTGAGATAATTGATGATATGTTTTGTCTCATCATGTTTGCTTCATCAGAACAATCATCAAAGCTGGGAAAAGTAATGTTTGGGTAGGCAGGAGAAGAGCCAAGATAGTCTTGAACATTACCACTTACTTGCTTTAAGAAGTTGAAGCCTACCAGAACACCATAACCAATGTAGGAGATGTAGGTTAGAATGATAGCCAAGATTGTACCCTTAGGAATAGCATAGGCAGGATCTTTCAGATCTCCAGACAGATTGGCTCCAGCAACAATACCTGTAACAGCAGTGAAAAATACACCAAAAACTGACATAAAATTATTCTCTTTCCCAGTTTGATCATCAATCAGATAGGAAGAAGGAGTATTGTCATTTGCAACATCAACATTCCATCCAGTAAAACCTTTGGCATGTCTTGTGTCAGAATCTGTGTACAGGGTCTTACCAGGCAAGAAAGATCCAATCAGCATGTCAATCTGAGCCACAATCAGCATGACCAACAGCAGTTTCTGAACTCTGGTAACCCAGTCCATGCCAACAATAGCTAGGATCAAAATCAAGACCAGAACTATAGAACCTATCCAACGGATGTCATTCAAACGATTCTCAGGTGTTCCAACAAACCCACCAAAATCAGACACATCATAGATCAGATCAAAGATATTGTCCACAAAGCCAAGGGTGTAAGTAGCTACTGAGATTGAGTTAGCTATGGTAAACATGATACCAATAGCTCCACCAAATTCAGGCCCCAAAGCTCTGGAGATCATGTAGTAAACACCTCCACTTGCTATCCGACCATTTGTAGCTACTGCTGACATTGATAAGCCTGTAATCATAGTTACCGAGTTGCAGAGGGTTATTACCAGTAATCCCTAGAAAAGATTAAGATAAATTTTATTGTCTTTTTCAAAATTGTTCAGGTTTATTTTTATAAAAAATATTAGAATTGCAATAAAATCTTTTAAAGTAATAATACCTGTATCAAACCTGCTTGTCCTATGACCCAAGAGAGCCTAAGAAACAACATAACACCCCAGATGTTCAGAAGGCATCTCATAAACACACCCTCAATCCACCCAAACTTTACAACTTTTCCTGAAAAAAAATAATTTCCTTAACATTATCTTATGGAGAATGTTTCCTTTAAAAAATTATATAATGCAAATAAAAAATGTTAATATATGAAGATAGAAAAGGAAGTTGTAATTAATCATTTCTTATTCATTATCATTATTAATTAAGACTTAAAAATAATATTTCTTTGAACAACAAGATTATTGGTAAAGACACTTTAAAATGAATCCATGAATCTCAAATGATATTTTGGTTCTGATAAAACTATAAGGAACATGAATTTGACTATTATCAGTACCTTTTAATTTTTCAGGTTCTGGTTCAGCATTTGCTACCTCCTCATCTATCCTTTCCATTTTCTCACCCAACATGATCTCTTCCATTGTGGGTCTCTAAATATGAAGTTTTTAAAAAAACTTTAATATTAGTTCAAACTTTAACAGATTTTTTCAGGTTTTTCTATGGAGTAAATAAAGTGAATACTTTGTCACATTATTAACAGAAAAAATCCCAATTAGGATTTCTAGACAAAAGTGTTTCATAGTTTTTTTTCTATAGTACATTGTAGTACTTTTAGAAATGGATGAGATAACCAAGTTAACCCTTTAATTATGATAAAGTTTTTGTGTGAAAGACACAGGTAAAAAATGTTTTGACTTTTCAAATGGCACAAATATGAAAATTTTGACATTCATATAGCTTAGGCCAATCTAAACCCAGGTACATTTTAAAAACGGTCTAAAAAAACAACATATTTTTGTCTACCCTCAAACATTAATTCTAACAAAATAATAAATAAAGAATGCTGTAGAACCTGATCCACATACATCTTGCTAAGCTTCCTATAGTTGTCCTCTGATGGTATGTTCTGTACAGTCATTCTAAATTTTTGAAATTAAAATTTTAAAAATCCATAAGCAAAATCTTGGATGGACAAACAGACAATGTAAGTTATAAAGCAGATGTATAGTAAGTATAAAAGAACAAGAAATATAAAGAATGTGTGAAACCTTTATAATAAAACAAGGATGACAACATCCATAAAAGCGAAGCACTGAAACGGTAGGACAAACGGACATTAACACTTGTATAGTGTCTAAACTGAATTATCAGAATACAAAAGTATAAGAGTCGAAGCAAAATTGTAAGTAAATTTGTTGAAAAACATCTTGATACAGGATAATGTTTATTGAGTTTATGGACATACTTACATTTTTAGAATTTGATTATAGAGTTGCTCCGCTTAAAATATTGTTCTTTGTTGTCCCAGGAATCAATATACCAAAAATCAGATCAAACGGATAATTAAAACACTTGAAAATTTGTTGTTAAAAAAGTAGAAAAATCAACATGTTTAAAATGGACGTACGGACATTCTGGTAATGATTATAGAGTTGCTACGCTTTCTAAATCGTACCTAACTACACTGTTAAAAATAATTTTTTTTTTTAGCATCAGGTAATACTATATATTCTTCACATTAATGTATAGTATCAATCCGTATGTACTAGGAAAAAAACCTCATTACGATACAAGGAAGTTTTCAATGCTGTATTAAGTATTAGGTAATGTTCTGTGAAGTAAAATGTAGTACTAAATAATGTATTTGTCTGTAGAGTATTATCCAATACGCTCTTGGGAATAAAATTCAGTACAGTAGAAGTAATTTTTCATTACGCTCCTTAGCAATTGTTGTTACCCTCTATCATAATTTTTGATACTCTGGAGAGTATGAAACTGTTTTACTTTGTATGAAAGATCAGTTTATAATATATGATTATTATATGTACATATACATTTTGTTATATCAACAAACATACCAAGCAGAGCCATAAAACATTAATTTAAATGTAAATTTAGTAAAAAAATTACTTTAAAGATGTTTAGGACTAAACATTATCCTTAAAAATAAAAACTATGGTCAGTCATAATTACAAAAAACAAAACTATAAATCTGAGCATAAATAGTAACATTTCATCTTTGTCTAAAACGACCAAGCATTGAAACACTTCCATGAGAGGTGTGCACGAATGGTGTCTGTTTCAATTATTCTTTACAGTACAGATTCGTACCCTAGAACGTATGAATAGTTACTATTTTCATAAACCATTCTCTTGCGTATTGTCTGATACGCTACAGCATATGAAATAGTACTAAATCAAGAAACATTTCTACAGCGTATTTTCCGATACCCTACAACGTATAAAATATTACTATTTTTATAAACTTTTCTACAGCGTATTCTATAGTACCCTAGAGCGTATCAATCGATACTAAAAAATGTATGGGTTCTGTATAGTAATAATTATTGTGTTATATAGTATTACATAGTGTTATATATTAATTATATAGTTGTAGCGTTCTTACGGGTCCAATACTCTCCAGAGTATCAATTGATACTAAATAAAAAAATTATTTTTAACAGTGTACTACATGCAAAGTTTGAAATCGATAGGACAATGCTAACATGCCTAAATTAACGAATAAAAGCTATCTATCTCGGACGGACGGACGGACGTACGGACGGACGGACCGACCCTAATTATAGAAAAGCTTTGCTTTTAAAAATATATAAGTGTGAGTATACATATGTTTATACAGAGATAGATGAAATATTGCCAACTAGCAGCTTCGCCCCTTGAGGCCTCAAGCGGCACTTAATAGAAAGGTGGTGGGTAAAGTTTACCCTCCCCTTTCCATTTTTTGTTGGCGGGTGGGGGGGGGGGGAATTCTCTCAGGGGGCTATTTTTCTTGGGAGGGTAGAGTTACCCCCTCCTAAAATAATATTAAACCTTTCCTCGATGAATAAGAATCTTTACCGTAAAGAAGAACCATAAAAGTATAATGATTAGCTTTATCTTAAGCGACAGACACACAGACAAACAGACAAATAAAAACATCCTGTTACTTATATGTGTAAGAATTTAGTATTCAATTTTATTAAAGAAAAATTTATTCTAACATCATCATATTAATGAATGTGACAATGAACGATAAATTGCTATACATTCCCAATGATGATAAACAAAAATAACCATTTGTAAAAAAATCATTGGTTGTAAAGTTTGGAAACTTCTAGTTTTGCAAAAAAAAAGCATTTGAAAATTTATTAAGAGTACTCAAAGTTTTTAAACAACCAAATGAGATAATGAGGTTAAAAACTTTGGGTACCAGTGTAATTTACATATCCCATAACATGATACACGCATCCAACCCCTTTATATAAGGATAAATTACAGAATGGTATTTGTTATACCTGGATAAACTTTTATCAGGTTCATAGACATAGGTATGGCCATTGTTGACAGGTCTGCCAACATCCAGAAAGCCTCCAGCAGTAGGACTGCCCTGAAAGCCCTCATTGGAGTGACCTTTGTCGTCTTTCTCCATCCTTCACCCAGGATCTGGAAAGGTAAATACAAGGTTAGAACCAAAATTGAAATATAACTATTAAGGAGGTTGAACTGAACATTTTTGTCCCTATAAAAAAGGTAATGTATGATTCTATTTTACCCTCTGTTGATTATATTATATCATCATTCCAATTCTCTCAAATTACTTAAATCAAAATTTGAAAGAACGTGTCCTAACTTTTGTTATTTTTTAACCCATTTGTGACGAGCTCTCAAAGTGCAAAGTTTTGATAAAACGGGGTTTAACATAATAGATTTTTTTTAAATATTACTCAACAGATTTCAAAAAGTAAAGTGTCAAATTAAAGATCTTACTATTTTTGTTCATAATGGCAATTTTCTTCTTTTTTTGTTGCGTTTTAGTACCTTAAAACTAACTTAATTTAAAAAACTTAAATTATTTCAAAATAAGAGGTCTACAAAACAACCGATTGCATATCTAAATTCTATAGATCATTTTACATCTACAACTTACTAAAAACACCGACAAGCTATTTTTAAAAAATTACAAAAGTTAGGACACCTTCTTTAAAAGATTCTTAGATTTTTCTAACAGTTTAGTTTATAAAGGCCAGTTCAAATTTAATATTTTATATCATTAAAAAATCATCTAAATTGTGACCAAGCTTAGTAAAAATCATAAAAGTATGTATAAGAAAAGTTAAAACAGACATTAAAAATTACCTGAATGAAAAGCAGATAAAACAAAGGATCTAAATGAAAAATCCTTAATCAGAACTTGACAATTTATAATTTCCAACAGACAGGGGCATATATTTTTTTACAGGAAATATAATTTATCAATAATATTTGTAGCAGTATTTTGTTATAAATCATATTTAATGCTGAAATTTACTTATTGTTAAAAGATAATTTATGGTCGGAAAAATCTGGATTTGGATTATCTTTTGTGACAGTGAAAGAATTTATCGGCTTGTGCTCTTTTTTCTTTATCTAGGTTTTTTATAAAAGGTAGAATAGTCTTTAATGTTAGTTGAGCAAACACCCCACAAAGAATTTTTTCTTAAAAAATGCGAATTAGAGTAAAGAAAATTATAGGCAGTTCCCCTCAAAGTGGCAGTCGAGTATATAAACCCTCCCCCTGATTTATTTCAAGAATAGGGAGGAGGGGGGGGGGGGGGCTGGTTAACGGGTTTCTGTGCTTCTTGAGGGAAAGCACCAAATTACTATACACAAAATTCCTGTCTACTTTTATAGGGTTATACAATCAAGGCATATATTTTCACAAAACCTAACTTAATTAAGCTAGCTAACCTTTCTTATTTCTAATCAATCCTTTCAAATATCCCGTGAGGTAATAAGTTCTATTTTGGGCGTTTTCCCTTAAATTGCCTTATTGAGCACAGTATTCCAGTTGTAAGGGATAGGAAAAAAATACCCCTTATTTTCAATTGATTTAAAGGGGGGGTGTTCAGTGCTCGATAGGCACATTAAGGGAAAATTAATTTTGCTTTTTATTATCATCCTTAATTAAACAATCAAATTTTATGTTAATTATTTCATCAAATGCTTTTATAACTGTTAATTTATAGAGCGAATCTACGTTCAGATAACTCTTTCTCTGTTTACTAAAGGCCTCGTGGGTTTAGGAAAAAGGTGGAAGCGTTGATCCTCCACAATTTCCATAGTTTTGAATTATTTTTTTACAAGGATAGGCTTTTTCGTGATTTTTAGTCACTGATGACATTGTTTATCATTTTTTCATTTTTTAAAAAACATTTAGGTTTAATTTTGATAAATATTTTAAATTAAATTTAATAATAATATGCCTTTTTTATTTAAATGTATTACTATAAAGTGTTACTGCTAAAATATAAGATAGCATTTCTTTTTTGTTTTATTCCGATATTATTCTTTCAAAGTTTATTTTGTATATTTTTAAAAGTTGGCGAAGCCACAATATGATTGAATACCTTTCTTTAAAACCTAAGCAAAGGTTTGGCGATTTTTTAGTATGATTGTGCCTGTTGACCACTAGAACCTCCCCCCACCTCATTTATTTAAAAAAATAAATCTAATTAAGGGGGGGGGGGTGGATATTTTTTGTTTGTTTGTTTGTTTATTACTTTAGGTCAGATTAGGATCTGTTATATTTAAGGTACTGTTAACCATTGCAGGATGTCAGAAACGCAGGTACAGGACCCGCAGGGTTTAATCACAGGAAACAAACCACCCTCCACCTACCTTATTTTCAATCTAATATAAAAATAAGGAGCTCAGTAGGCACTTATTGGGAAAGAACCGATTTTTACAAATATTTAAAATGAGTAGTGAAATTAACAATTTTGGGATCATGGAAAGAAAAGCGAG
>NC_137272.1:3160909-3272765 GCF_053477335.1 Acartia tonsa
TTCTCACTTTTACGGAAAAAAATATGTCTAGTATCATATTATATGCAGTTTTCTACAAATATTAAAATGAACAATCATAAGATTAAAACCAGGTTTTTTTAGCCTGTGACTTCAGCATCTCAGGGCTAAAAAACTGCTTTTATAATTGTACATTTTAAATCTGCGGAAAGATGTCTATAATATGATGCCAGAAATAACTATTAACAGTTTAGGGACAAGTATATTTGATAATGTAAAAGTAGAAGGATGATTGTCTTCCTGTTTCTCTTGATCATCATTATGGCTATTTTAAGACATTTATATTTTAGCCTTATAGAGAAATTAAATATATTAAACTACAACTTAAAATTCCTTAAACTTATGAAATTAGATATAAACTTTCAATTATAACTTATTTGTTGTTTTAAACATTGTAAATATACAAATTTAAAACTAAAAATCTTTAGGATGACAGTACAGAACATACCATCAGAGGACAACTATAGGAAGCTCAGCAAGATGTACGTGGATCAGGTAATTCATTTATATTCATCTCTTCAAAAAAGAGCTTATTGAATGAGGTTACCTTTTTGAAGATATTTAGCATCATGGAAAAAAATGAAGTTGCCGGTTTCATCGTATTTTCACAGTAGCTTTTGAATGGTTATTTTAAGTTAGGTTAGGTTAAGTAAATGTTAATGATTGCCCCGCAGGGTTAGAAAATATGCCCCGCAGGGCTAGAAATATAAGAAAGGCTACTGTGAAAAAACGACGAAACCGGAAACTTCGTTTTCTTTCCATGATCCGATATTTATATTATGCTATATTATAAATTTAAGACATTTAATCAAAGGTAGTTGAATCAAAGGGTTTGCAGCTGTGAATGATAATAATAGATAACCTTCTACCTTTATGTCTTACAAATAGTATTTTATCTAAGGTATTTGTTTATATGAAACATGATTGATAAATTTGCTTTTATAAGAAAAAAATTTGTTTAAGCATTATCATATTTTAGAGGCCTACAATGGAGGAGATTATGTTAGGTGAAAAAATGGAAAAAATAGATGAAGAAATGGCCCCTACTCAAGAACCTGAAAAGCTAAAAGGTATAGAGAGTTCTTAGGATTAGTTTGCTTACTGAAAAACTTTAATTTGTGTGCCTGAAAAGTGATAAAATTATAACAAGGCCAATAGAATGCATATCTTTCAAAAACAAATTCATTTTTTTAGGTAAAGTTGTAAAGTTTGGCTGGATAGAAGGTGTCTTCATGAGATGTCTCCTCAACATCTGGGGTGTCATGTTGTTCCTCCGATTGTCTTGGGTCATTGGACAAGCTGGTTTAGTTCAGGTATACCATACTTTTAAAGTAAGCTAGGATATTTCCTGGGTAAAAAGACAGTTTTAGACAACAATGATATCTTTACATTTTAAACCTATAATAAAAATTGCATAATTTTATTCTAGGGTTTGCTGGTTATTACCCTCTGCAATGCTGTAACCATGATCACAGGTCTGTCTATGTCAGCTGTTGCAACCAATGGTCAGATTGCTAGTGGTGGAGTCTACTACATGATCTCCAGAGCCCTTGGTCCTGAATTTGGTGGAGCCATTGGCATCATGTTCACAGTAGCCAACTCAATCTCAGTTGCCACCTACACACTTGGCTTTGTTGACAATGTCTTTGATCTGATCTATGATGTGTCAGATTTTGGAGGCTTTGTTGGAACTCCAGATGACAGGTTGAATGACATTCGGTGGATTGGATCTATTGTTTTGGTTTTAATCCTTGTCCTTGCTATTGTTGGAATGGACTGGGTCACCAGAGTTCAGAAGCTTCTTCTGGTAATGTTGATATTAGCCCAGATTGACATGTTGGTAGGATCGTTCTTACCTGGTGAAACCCTGTACACAGATTCTGATACTCGACATGCCAAAGGTTTTGTGGGATGGAATATGAACATTGCTAAGGATAATACTGATTCTGCCTATCTGGTTGATGATCAAACTGGAAAAGAAAACAATTTTATGTCTGTCTTTGGTGTGTTTTTCACAGCTGTAACAGGTATTGTTGCAGGAGCCAACCTGTCTGGAGATCTGAAAGATCCTGCCTATGCTATTCCTAAAGGTACCATCTTAGCTATCATCTTTACCTACATCACTTACATTGGCTATGGTATCCTTGTTGGCTTTACTTTCTTAAAGCAAGTCAGTGGCAATGTTCAAGATTACCTTGGCACTTCAGCAGAATACCCAAATGTAACTTTTCCAAGTTTTGATGACTGTTCCGTTGAAGCTAACTTGATAAGGGACAACATCTCAGCAATAATCCCAGATTATGAAACAGGTTGTGGATATGGTTCTGCTATTGATCAAAAGACAATGACTCTTGTCTCAGCTACCGGTTATTTGGTTTATGTTGGTTGTTATGGAGCTACTCTGTCATCCGCTATTGCCAGTCTTGTTGGTGCTCCTAGGGTTCTCCAAGCTGTTGGTAGAGATAAGATATACCCCAAAGTAGAGTTCTTTGCCAAGGGACATGGCGCTAATAATGACCCCTTCAGAGGCTACATCCTTGTTTTTATGATTGCTTTTGGCTGTCTTATGATTGGAGATCTTAATGCAATTGGTAAACTTGCATCAAACTTTTTCCTTGCTGCCTATGCTCTTATGAATCTCTCTGTGTTCCACTCCAGTATGACAAAATCACCTGGCTGGAGACCATCTTTCAAATTCTACAATCCTTGGGTATCTCTGTTGGGAGCAATTGTGTGTGTAGCATTAATGTTCTTAATTGATTGGATTCTTGCAATTGGTACAGTTGCAGCTATTGCTGTTCTGTATGCATTCATGGTATATCTGAAACCTGAAACCAATTGGGGTAGCTCAGCAGATGCTCTTGTCTTCCTGAATGCTCTTAATAACTCCTACAGTTTAAATGAGAAGAAGGACCATGTTAAAACTTACAGACCTAAGATTCTTTTAATGAGTGGAAACCCAGCACACAGAAAGCCTTTGGTAGATTTTGCAAATCTCATTACAAAGAAGATTTCTTTACTTGTGTGTGGACACATTCTTCCTGAAAACAGTCTTCAAGATGAGGAGGTTCTCAAGGTGAGAATTTTAATTTTAAATCTTTTTAGTAAGCATTCAATTTGTAATTCTGCAAGGTAATATACTTCAAAAATTCCGTTTGATTATTCAATATTTGTTTTCAATTGATGTATATGTCTAGGAAACAGTGGAGTCTTGGTTTAGAGACCACAACATCAAGAGCTTTTACACTGTCCAACAAACTGACAGCTTCAGTTATGGAGTACAGAATATGATCAACTTAACAGGTCTTGGTAAGCTCTGTCCCAATATGGTCCTCATGGGATTACAGAGTAACAGAAATGATAACATAAGTTCTGATGAGTACTTTAAAACACTCACACTTTGCCTTGAAAAGAAAATGGCTGTGGGGATACTGAAGTTACCAAATGGATGTGACTACTCTGGCAATGTAGCTTCTGAAGAAACTTTTGTTGAAGAAGTCCCTAACACTACAGAAAGTAAGAAATCTAAGAAAGAAAAGAAAACAGTTGCTGTGTACCGCGATGCTAATGGAAAACCTCTACCTAAATCTGTAGTCGATGAGATCCAACAATTCACTGGAGTAAAAAGAAGCGGAACAATTGATGTTTACTGGCTCTATGATGATGGTGGATTGACTCTCCTTCTGCCCTACATTCTAAAGACTCGCAAACAATTTGCAAGTTGTAAGCTACGAGTATTCTCTCTAACAAACAGACCAGAAGACCTCAATCAGAGCACAATTGGTCTCAGCAACATGTTGGCCAAGTTTAGGATAAATTACTCTGAAGTTGATATCATTCCAGATATCACCAAAAAGGCACTACCAGAAACTAAGGCTCAGTTTGAAGAAATTCTAAAGGTAATTAGTTTTTTTTATAATAATTTCTGCAACATTTTATCTGTGTTTTAAACAATTATTAGATAACACTCTAACATGATTTAACTATTTTTATTTAAGGGTTATGATATGAGCACAGTAAGTGAGTCTGACATCAAAGCTAACAGTGAAAGAACAAACAGACATTTAAGAACTGCAGAAATTTTGAGGTATATTTCAAGATTAATCTTTTACTTAAAAGTAATATCAGAATATTCAGTAAACTTATTCATTTCAATCCTTTTCTGGAATAATCCTTATAATAAAGTAACTGGTGCCCAGTTCACAAACAACTTTTAGAGGTCGACTGATTTAATCTTTAGGTCAACATAAACAATTAAAACTAACAAATTCCTTTATAAAATCGGTTAATCTAAAGCTTCTTTAGGTCGACCTAAAATTTCCAGAGGTCGACCTAAAATTCCAGAGGTCTACCTATGTCTTTTGTGAACTAGGCTTGGATGTTTGTTGTACTAAAGGATCTCGGTAACCAATATGTTTCTCCTTTACAGGGTATCTTCTCATAGGTCCTGGGAAGTTTTAAACTATTTAAGGTTGGTGTAAGCCTCCCTCAAAAAAAAATTAGGTGGGGGGTCGTACTTTTATTTTGGATGCTAAAACTAGGGGTAGGGGGTCAAATTCAATTCATCACCACCTAAATTGCCCCTAGAGGTCTCAAGGGGAGTAGCCACTAGTGATGTAAACATCACATATTCTATGAATGATTATATATATTTGAAACTATTTTTACTTACAGGGAGAAATCAATGAACTCCGAATTGGTTGTGGTAACTCTCCCCCTGCCCAGGAAGGGCCAGACTCCAGCTGCTCTGTACATGGCCTGGCTGGAGATAATTACCAAGGGTCTACCTCCAGTTCTGCTTACAAGAGGAAACCAGTCATCTGTGCTGACATTCTACTCTTAGTTTCTTGTATTATTTGTAGTTTCCTCATTGTCATTTTTCTAGTCATGAACTATAACATTCAATCAATTTCTTAGCATTTATTTATTTAATTAAATAAATGTTTCAATGAAATAATGAATTAAGTGCAATATTTGGTTTTTATTTTAATGCTTAACCTGCCATACAAATCCAAGTTCCTATTTCTGATCAAATACTGGAATTTAGCTAAACATATTATATCTTAGTCATTGTAATGTAATCATTATCATTTTATATTTATTATTTATTTGTATTTATTATTATTTTCAATAAATGATTTATTTACTTTTTTCAAAATTGATTTTCACCTTAGTTTCCTAATTAGCTTTTAACATTTAACCAATTCTGTTTTGAGGATGTATAGTGGTCAAAAAACTTTTTGAAAACAAAGTACCTTTAGTCCTTTTTAAGTTGGGTTAGGCCGTTTAAAAAAGCCCCACAATATAGGACCCTTCTAGAGCTAGAAACATTTATTTTTAAAATGAATAACACAGTATGTTTTTTTATGAGAACTTTTTTGAAAGCAATTTTACCCCACTTATAGTTATCAGAATTTAATGAATAATAGCTTATTCTCTTCGTTTTTTATAACCATTAAGAGAAAAGCAAAAAAAAATTTAAGTTTTTATTTAAAAAGTACAGTAAGGTAAAAAATTCAAAACTTAGGTGTCAACATCTAAAAATGGTTTTAGCGCATTTTTCTTATAATCAAATCTCCTACCCTTTGCAAGAATGGCTGCAAAACGCTTCAAAGTTGAAATATAGAGCTAAACATTGATACATATACTATTGGTGACATGTACTAGAAAATTTTAAAGTTTGAAGTGTTCACGAAGCTGGGAAAAAGTTGATATATGTCACTGATTAATGTTTTTTAAGAGTACTATTTTGAGAATTAAGTCTTAATTACTTCCCATTTTAAAATAAATCAAACTTTAAAAAAACGAATTTATTCCCTTGAAAACATTGATGTATTTTGTGTTTTATTATACATATCTTAAAACCTATCAAAATCGACAAATAACAATCTTTTTGTTAAGGTTTACTTGCAAATTTAGAGTAGAATAAATTCTTTTGTTACATACATATCAAACTAACCAAAAAGGTTTATAATTTCTTTTTACGGGGAGATTAAATGATTTTTACGGATAATCAAAAAGATATTACCAAATATGGATATAAGGTCAGCTGATTTATAGTTGTCGATTGTAACATAGCATCCTCATCCTATCTCAATAATTACTACTTGCTAAAAAAGCTTCAAACTTCCATAAAAAATTTAAATTTTAAAAATTAAAATTTTTAATGTATAATGTATAAATCGTTTTGGAGGGTGGTGGTATTCTCCTCCAAAATAGTTATAAACATTTCAAGAACTTATGACGAGCTACCCTGTAAAGGAGAACCATACTGGTTCAGCTGTTAGCAAGATCCTTTAGAACAGACAAACATACAGACATCCTGTTACATTATTTTAACAATTTATATTTAGGATGTGTGTATTACTTAAATATAATTTATTAACTTAAACAGAAAGAGGGCTACTTATAGTAGATATTCAAAATAAGCTTTAAAACACAAAATAATTTATAAGTTTTAGGTCATGGAAAGGAAACAAGTTTGCAGGTTTTGTTGTATTTGTATCCTTTCCATGAACCAAAGTTTTTATTATAAGCGTTTTCTAAGATAGGCATTTGTTGAGTATAACCCTTCTCTCTCTCTCTCTCTCTCTCTCTCTCTCTCTCTCTCTCTCTCTCTCTCTCTCTCTCTCTCTCTCTCTCTCTCTCTCTCTCTCTCTCTCTCTCTCTCTCTCTCTCTCTCTCCCTCTCCCTCTCTCTCTGTTTTTCTTTCTCACACATTCAGATTTTTACCTGGGGGGTTAGTTGTTATAGTTATATAGTTGTATAAAAAGAAACCAAATATAAATTTATATTTTTCTATAAAAGGGCAGAAAAATAGCTTAAAACCAACAAACGACTTTTTTAATAAAAATAAAATAGCCTAAAACCTTTCCCAAAAACTATAAGAAGCTTCACTGTAAAAGTGAACCATATCGTTTCAGCGGTCCCTTCTCTACAGATAAAAAAAGCTTACAACTTTATAAATTAGGATATTGTTAAATCTTTTCATTTAAAACTACCCTTCTGTACAACCCTTCTGTACGTAATTGTATGCAGGGAGGAAATGGATATTTGGCTTTTTATTACATTAGTTCCCAAAGTTAATGACATTTTGTTAGTTGGCTAATTAACTTTGGGGACTTTCATAGAATTTTAATTGGTTGGTTTATTACTTTGAGTGTCCAAATGTTTAAACCACCAAATATTGTTTACAAAATGGGTAATTTTGTGTATATTTTCATTGAAAATATCCATTAATTTATCGGCCATTGTCTTATGCCTCTAATTCCCTGGTTATTTATGTAGCAAGTGGGTTCGTGGGTGGTGCGTTAAGTGTGTGTGTGTGTTATACTACGATAGTGTGTGTGTGCGTGTGTGTGGCAAGATAGGTAAGGTATGTGTGTGTGTGCGTGTGTGTGTGTGTGTGTGCGTGTGTGTGTGTGTGTGTGTGTGTGTGTGACAAATTACAATAACTTTTCATTGGAACAAAAAAATAATGTTTGTTTTTATGGAAAAACTTTAATAAAATGATTGAATTTTTTGCTGAAGTATATAGCAAATATAATACATTTTTACTTTTTAAACAATTTAATTCTTAAATATCATTCTTTCTATAGATTTAAACACTTTTTCTATTGTCTTTATACCAGCTCAAGCATACCGAAATTCGGTCAATAATTTTATAAAATAAACCAAACTTTTTCATTACATTTTAAAGAAAGTTCGAAGACAAATATTATTAGAGATGTATTATAAAAATATTTCCTAAGTATTGTTTTTTTTGTTTTTATCTGTGAGCGAAGAAATAGCTTATTATTTCATAATTTAATTCTTGCACAGATTTTAACATTATTTTCATGTGGAAATACTCTTTGCATTTTAAACTGATTTTTTTCTAACTTAGTTGAACTTTTAAGGCATTATACTTTGAAAATTACTTTAAAAATACGAAAAGGTAAACGAAAATGCATTTTGAAAAATTACATTCGCGATCACTTTGAAGGCCATATCTCAACCAGGGAGGGAGTAATGGCCCCCCAAAGAACTCCCTCCATTCTTGCAAAGGGTAGAAGATTTGAGTATAAGAAAAATGCGCTGAAACCATTTTAGATGTTGGCACCTAAGTTTTGAATTTGCTGTACTTTTTAAATGAAAACTGAAAATTTTTTTTGCTTTTCTATTAATGGTTATAAAAAACAAAAAGAATAAGACATTAATCATTAAATTCTAATAACTATAATTGGGGTACAATTGCTTTCAAAAAAGTTCTCATAAAAAACACACTGTATAAAGAATAGATTGTTCAATGTTTGTCCAAAATAAAGAAAAGTAAAATATTTTGTGTTAATTTCTAGCAGAAGCATAAAGAAGGTGGGTGTATCAACTCCTCTGTCAAAGTTAGGGGGATACCAAGTTCAAAAAGTCCCACCCATTAAAAATTTTGAGGTCACTTGTTTGATTTTGAGTATTTTGGTTTCCCCCATCTCCAATTAGACAATAGCCTTATACACATAGATTCCAAACCCCCCTTAAAAATATTTATGCCAATAGCATATTGGAAATTCTAGTTTAAACCAATATAAACTAATATCTTACACCCTCACACTCTTTTGACGATACCAAACAATCTTCTTGTTGTCTGTATACATCCCCCTGTCAACCTTCTCAATTTTTCAAAGGGGTTATCAAAAAGTGTAACAATATTACCTCTAGCAGATAGTCTGCTGTTCATAACAACCAAGGAAAGCTAAGGGTAGCAATGTCTCATTTTCTGACCAAATCCTTGTGGTATTTTGTAAACAGACAACCTAATATTTGATTGCTGAACCTTTGTCTGGAAGTCCTAACTTGGCATGGCTTGTTTGACTTTTGAATATATTGATTATGTAGGGATTGGACACTTTGTAGTTGTTTATACCCTGTTAACAATAAAATTGCATCCAAGGCGTGCAAGGGGTTATAGGAGAGTGGATTCACCCTCCTGGCAAAATTAAGGGGGATGGATACCTTCCCTAAGTGTACGCCTCAATACACCCCTCTACAAACCCCTTAACAAGAGCATACAACTCTTTTATACAACCCCCTAAAACACCTAAGGGGGAAGACAAGGTAAAAAGTCACAACCCCTTTCGTGCGGCAATTAATCAATTAACAATAAACACTCTGAGTGGTGTAAATACACCCTGACACTACCATCAAACCCTTTTTGGTCTAAAATAAAACCCCACTACAATTTTGGTTTTGGAGGGGTGCTAATATGACACCATGGAAACTGTCCCAATTTTGTATAACTTTTGCAGAACATGTTCCAGTTACGTCATATTTTTCTTTCCCGAAAAAGGGAAGGGGGAAAGAAAAAAAAGGGAAGGGGGGGAGAAAAAAGAGATAGGAGAAAAGGGGGTTTTCCCCATCTCTTTTGAAGAGATTTTCTTCCCCCCTTCCCTTTTTCGGGAAAGAAAAATATGACGTAACTGGAACATGTTCCGCAAAAGTTATACAAAATTGGGACAGTTTCCATGATGTCTGCTAATATCATGCAGTATGCGCACCCCCTATCCAAACCCTGTATCTGTATACCTTACCTTGTAAGGGCAGGATTCTCCTTCGATTTTCAAGTAATAATTTAGAGAATCCAGACCATCATCCACTTGTAATGGTATGCTATACTTTAACACACAAGGATATTAGGTAACAAGTAACATCCAACAAAATACCAACCCTTTGATTGCACAACCTTTGTCTGAGAAGTCCTAAATGTTCATGGTAATGAGTTGCGCCTGTTTATAAGCCAAGCCATTCCCCCTACTCTACCTATTTTTGTCATACATCTGACATAGCAGTAGTAAGAAACATTTTAATGTCTTTAGTTATGACGCTGTGTCTGGCCAAGATTAGAACTTTGCACCTACCTGTCGACTAACGGATGCAATCATGTTGAGAAACAGTAGCCGGTCTTATATTGTTTGTATTTCACCTCCTTATAGCTCCATAGCACTAGTCTATATGATTGTTTCTTCACATCAATAATCTTTATGTTAATTTCAATTATGTCATATGACTATTCACTGACGTCATAATTTTAAAAGTTAAATTTTGTGACATCATAAGTTTATACGATGATTTCAGTGGCGTCATAAGTCTATATTTTGATTTAAATGACGTCATAAGTCTATATGTTGATTTTAGTGACAGCATAAGTTTATTATGATTTAAGTGACGTCATAAGTTTATATGTTCCTTTCCGTTTACCCCCCCCCCCAAAAAAAAAAAAAAAATCCCTAACAAAAAAAAATAGTTTTAATTTAGTCTTAAACTTACTGTTAATTTATGATATTACACTTTTTAGAAACCTCATTTTTATCTCTTTTATAGCTTGAGACTAAGGATAGTAATTATGAATTTTCAAATCTAATTTGTTTTTAATCACAAAAATATTTTAAATAATCTCCAATTACCTTATCCTCTGTTACTTGAGTCAGTTCCAGAAATTTATTTTTTTCCTGTTTTAATCCTCTCCAATATACTTTACTCAACACCTTTCTGCTTTTATTATAATTATAATTATAATATTCTGATCATGGAAAGAAAACGAAGTAGAGGGTTTTGTCGAATTTTTCTCTGCACCTTTTCTCATATTTCTAGCGACTGCGGGGGCTCTAACCCTGCAGGGCAATCATTATCATTTATCTAACCTAAAATAACCTATCAAAAGCTACTGTGAAAGTACGACGAAACACGCTACTTGGTTTTCTTTCCATGATTCGTATATTCTATTGATTTTATTATTGTCTTGATGTACCAAACATACATTACTTACGGTTCCATTGGAATTCAGCCCTCACGGGATTCAACCCACGGAATTCAGCCCAGCGGGATTCAACCCAACGGTATTCAGCCCACACGGGATTCAACCCATGGTTTTCAGTCCCTACGGGACTCAACCCACGGAATTCAGTCCATACGGGACTCAACCCACGGAATTCAGTCCATACGGGACTCAACCCACAGAATTCAGTCCATACGGGACTCAACCCACGGAATTCAGTCCACATGGGATTCAACCCATTATATATGTAAAATTACCAGTTTGAAAAAAAAAAATTTTTTTTAATTTGAGAACTAAATTTTTAGAAAATTTTTTTTTAAGTTTTGAAAAATGTTTATGTAAATTTTTTTATTGTAGAAATTATTTTATAAAATATGCTTTATAAAAAAAATTGAGAAAAAAGAATTATTTTCAAAAAATTGGTTTCTCAAATTTGAAAAAAAATTATTTGTTTTTAAAACTGAGTTTTATATATATTGGGTTGAATACCGTATGGACTGAATTCTCAGTTTTAAAAACAAAATTTTTTTTTTCAAATTTGAGAAACAATTTTTTTGAAAATTTTGTTATAAAGCATATTTTATAAAATAATTTCTACAATAAAAAAAAATTACATAAACTTTTTTCAAAACTTTTTTTTATTTTCTAAAAATTTAGTTCTCAAATTTAAAAAAAAAATATTTTTAAAAACTGGTAATTTTACATATATAATGGGTTGAGTCCCGTATGGACTGAATTCCGTGGGTTGAGTCCCGTATGGACTGAATTCCGTGGGTTGAGTCCCATATGGACTGAATTCCGTGGGTTGAGTCCCGTGTGGGCTGAATTCTGTGTGGGCTGAATCCCGTGGGTTGAATCCCGTGTGGGCTGAATACCGTTGGGTTGAATCCCGCTGGGCTGAATTCCGTGGGTTGAATCCCGTGTGGACTGAATTCCAATGGAACCATTACTTACATGTCATTTATGATCAAATAAAAAACAAATTTCACAGAATGAGAAAAAAAATTGCTTCCTTTTCCCTATCCCTGTGTCCTGTCTGCAACCACATTTGACTGGACGATGCCAGAAAAATCCGGTCAATATCTCATAGAATAAACTCTATGTTTCGGTAGAAGAGATAAGTTTCAATATTCATAGTATATACAAAGATTTTATGAAATGTGTGATATAAAAAGTTATGTCTTCTGTAAATTAATTCAAATAATTGAGTTTTTTCTTTTTATTAAAGTGAATTTTACCTGTAATAGTTATGATACCAAAAAATGAGCAAAACTGAAAAATGTTGAGACGCGCATGTACAGAGTTTTGTCAGAGAAATAAGGGTCTAGAGGGGGTTGAGGACAAGGAAAAGTCATGATTGTTCACCTCCCCTTTATAAGATGAAAAAAGGGGATGGGCTGAGATGTATCTTGACAAAATACAGGTAATTTTGCATTAAATTTCTTGGAGGTATCCTTCAAAGTATCTTGATGAGCACAGAAATCCACACATCACTCCTAATTTTAAAATAAATCCTTTTAATAAAGTGTCCCACTGTCTGTACTTAAGAATCTAGTTAACCGTTAAACCGGTATGGTTCACCTCTACAGGGAAGGTTTATGATTATTTTGGTGGAGGGTACCATCAACCTCCCAATAGAAATCGCCCCTAGAAAAAAAAAATTCACCGCCCCTCAAAAAAATATATATATTTTTTATTCTAAAATTTAGAAATGGGGTGAAGCTGGTCAACCCCCCCACAAAAAAATAAAATTATCCCTCTACAAAAAATTGCATTCTACTTTTTGTAGAGGCCTCTAGGGGCGTAAAAATAAGAGAGGTGGGTGTGTTATTTTTTGGGGATTGTTTTTAAGTTAAGTCACCGCGGTATAGGCTTTACAGTTTAAGGGCCTCCAGAGGGGGGGGGGGCATTTAGAAAACAACTACCCTCCCATTTATTGCAATTTGTTTTAAAGATAAGCGGTTAGGGATTTTAATGATCGCTTGGTTCTGTGAGGGAAAGAACCATTTTCTTTGGTAGAGGGTATTGATAAAGTTAAAGTTAAAGAAGGGAAGGGCTGGGATTATAACCACCTTTCTTTTTTTTTAGAGAAAAGGCTTGGGTCGGGCTAGGGAGTGGGAGTGGGAGGGGGTTGAGAAATTACTTTAGGACGTCTCTGTCTAATATTTTTTAGCAACTAATAAGTTTTATTTTCCCCAGAAAACCAGAGATAAGATAATATAGTACCATGGAAAATTTATTATTTCATATCAAATGCGTCATTTTTGTTTCTAAAACGATTATTCAATCCTTATAATAAAGTAACAGAATGTCTATCTGCTTGTCTGTCTGTCTGTTTGTACCAAAGGATCTCGCTAACCGCTAAACTGATATGGTTCTCCTTTACACGATAGATTCTCATAGGTCCTAGGAAAGTGTATAACTATTTTGGGGGAGGTTACCACCACCCTCCCAAGATAAATCGTCCGTAGAAAAATTACCCCCTCCCCCTAAAAAAAAATATTTTTAAAAATATAGAATTGAAAATGAGGTAGTGGTTGTCGATAAAAAAAAAAACAATAAAATATTCCAAATACAAGTCCAACAGTGGAGATTGCTTTTGACAAAATATTTCAAGTCTATTCTTTAGGTGACCTATTTCTATAAAATTTTGGTCCATTGATGGTTAGTGGGAGGGATAATTTGTGTAACCTATAACCTAACCATGTGTCTGATAAATTTTTTAAAAATATTTTCAACTTTTGACATGGAAATAATTCGAAAACGATTGATATCCGCTAGATTAGAGTTCTTCTCGTCATATTGAAAATTCACGAATATTACAATGTTTATAATTCATAATTTTTCATTTTAATATCCGCAGAAAGCTGTGTATAATAACTAGTCTAACATGGAAAGAGTTAGCTTGTGCGAAAGATTATAAACGTTTGTTTCCTATGTAAAATTAGGGTGGCTCAAATATTCTAAATTTCCTAACAGGATGATAACTTCCAGCGATGTTTCTAGAAATCATGGACAGACAAACTAACAAATTCAGTTGTAGAGCAGAGGTGCAGTGTTATATTTTGGGAGACTCTGGTACAACTACGATGGAGAGGATTTTTGCAAGGGGATGCGAAGCTGGTAAAAGTATCTCCTTAAAATGGGGACAAATTAATAAATTTTTGGCTGTAGCAGGGGCGTCCAAGCTTTTTTATTTGGGGGGGGGGGGGTAATTTGTTTTCTGGGGAAAAATGGCACATGAAGTGCGCCACAAATTTTTTTAACCCCCAAAAATTTTTACCACATGGGTAATTACCCCCACCAAAAAAAAACTATTTTTTTTTGGGGGGGGGGGGGTAATTCAATAATATTACCTACCCAATAATGAAATACTATTAAATATTTAGTAGTAAAAATCCGCGCGAATTGCACCAAAAATTTTTTTGATAGGGATTTTTTATTCAAATTTTTAATTTAAACAATATGGAGTGTACAGCTCCCTAGACATCCAAAACACATGTGTCTTTTTTAAAGTAACTGCAATTAAAACTCTTTGAAAAATGATAATTTTAAAACCTTTGCTGCAACCCTTCTTAACTGTACAATAACAAAAACAAATTTGGCAACCAAAAGCAGAGCTATCAATATCTACAATAAGAGATATAAGTTTTCCGGAATTGTAATGTAGAGAGTAGATTTGAAATCTGCATCAAATTTTAAGGATTTTTTATAAAATTCGTTTTTTGTATAATTCTTTATCTAAAAGCGGAAATACAAATTAAGTTAATTAATTTTGGCATCTGTGATTGGTGGATTTAAAAAATCTGCGCTCTGATTGGATGTCGTACATCATTCAACCAATTAGAGCGCAGGTAGTTTAAAATCCACCTATCCTATTGGTCAAAATTAATTAACTTAAAATGTATTTTTGCTTTTAGATAAAGAATTTTACAAAAAACGAATTTTATAAAAAATCCTTAAAATTTGATGCAGATTTCAAATCTACTGCCTACATTACAATTCCGGAAAACTTATATCTCTTAATCTACAAACAGGTTTTGCATGGTATTGTTGAAAAATATCTTAATTTCATTAGATAGCTCATTTAGGTAAGAGATATTTAGATTTTGGATTATTTGTTTTCATTTGTCAAAACTGATGAGAATTTACATGAGAAGTTTTGAATATTATTTCATATGGGCAAACATAAGTGACTAAGCTTCTAATTGATGAAGGGATGAACATGCCTTAGTTAAAGAGCAACTTTGCTGCAAAATAAACATATGCAGAAAAGCAAACTTTCTCATGTGGCTCAAGTTTCAAATTTTGTAAAATTTTTAACAATGAACTCCAGTTCTTACCTTGATCTAATTTGTTTACAATGCAAATTTTACACTTTAATGTAATACCTATAAATCAAAGCAACAATTTCACAGCAATAATTGTTAAATAATCTTAAGGTAGGGAAATATGTTTTTTTTACTCTGAATTCTTAGTAATCAAAAGTAATTTTGACAGTATTAAATAAAATATTATCTAATAATTCTTTGTATGGCTTATAACTTTATTAGTAAAAATAGATTTATCAAGTTACTATTAATTTCAAAAAGTAGATTTATAAGGCTAATGACATCGTTAGTAAAATTAGATTTGTCAGGCTGAGGACATTATTAGAAAAAGTAGATTTGTCAGGCTTAAGACATTATTAGTAAAAGTAGATTTGTCAGGCTGAGGACATTATTAGTAAAAGTAGATTTGTCAGGCTGATGACATTATTAGAAAAAGTAGATTTGTCAGGCGGAGGACAATATTAGAAAAAGTAGATTTGTCAGGCTGAGGACATTATTAGTAAAATTAGATTGTAAGGTTGATGACATTATTAGTAAAAGTAGATTTGTCAGACTTAAACATAATTAATAAAAGTATATCATATTTTTTATTAATTAGTGTGCAAACATGTTTTACCAATAATTTCAATCTAAAACAGGTGTAATTCTATTCAACATAGTTGGGGGCTTTAAGCACTAATATATCAATCCATTTTAGAAAGTTTTGACATTTATCAAGTTTTTGCCCCACACAACTGTATGTCTGTCTGAATAGATTACTATATGTAAGTATGTCATATGAGGTTGAGAAAATATCTTTTTTATGGATATTCCATTAACCAATAGACATATTTATCAGAAATTTATATCAAAACACCATAAAACTCTTACCCGCCTGACCTCAAAATTATACCCCTCTTGTTATTTCTAATACACTCCCCTTAATGCTCACACCCCGTTTAATTTTGATTAAAGGGGGGTATCAAAAAATCAGGCGTGTAAAATTTTTCAAAATTTTAAAAAATTCATTAGCATAAAAAAGAAATCAAATCATTTTCATACAACCTCCGTCACAAAAAATTCCGGGAGTAATTTTCCATATTTTGTTGTTTTGGCCCACTCTAATCTCTTACTATCTTTACATTTAAATCAAAACTGTTACAGGGTTAGATATGACTTTTAAGAATTAACCGTAACATTTTAAATTGGCTAAAAATGGGTTTTCTAAAGGATAAAGGTTTTTGAAAAAAAATAAAAATATAGATATTATTTATCCTGATATAATTGAGATGATAAATAGAGTAATTTTGAGTGAAGATACTCCAGTTATTTGTTATCTATCAAATTCTGTAATAATAACAATATTATTGCACATCTAAGCTAACAACATTAAAATCAAGTAAATATCATTTTATTATATGCATACAATAATCCTTCAATAAAAGTAAAAGGATTTCTGCTTGTCTGTACCGAATAATCTTGCTAACTGCTGAACCGATATGGTTCTTCTTAACATTGAAGCCTTGTATAGGTCCTTGGAAGGTGTATAACTATTTTTGGGGAGAGGGCCAACACCCTTCCAAGATAAATCAACCCTAGAATCCCAATTTTTTTTACTTTTTCTTTTCAAAATTATAATTGAACCTAGGGAGGAGGGCAAAGTTTTATAACAATGTTTTCTTAGTCGTTGACTTAACAACTTTGGGGACTTTACTGAGTTTTGATTGGTTGGCTCATTAAGTTGAGTGTTCAAATGTTTCATCAACTAATTTAAATCTACAGAAGTGTCAATTTTGTGTCATCATTGGGGATGTACATAAATTAATCGGTCATTGTCTTATCCCTTTGGATCCCTGCAATTAGTTCGTCTGTATGTTTAACTATCCATTATTTTAATATCTGTTTGTCGATACTTATTGATATATAACCTTGTTATAAATAATAAGCCGTTTTCTCAGCTCATTTTTCATCTAAAATACTCCGTTTTTTTAGATATATGAACACACCAGTTCTCGTCCGATTCTAAAAACGGCGCCAACATTGTTTTTTATTATTGTAGTTATTGTGGTCAGGGATCTAAAGGGATAAGACAATGGCCGACAAATTGATATACATCCCCAATGATGATACAAAAAATTACGTCGTCTGTGGATTACACTCAACTTATTGAACCAACCAATCAAAATTCATTAAAGTCCCAAAGGTTGTTAAGCCTACTAATAAGAAAACGATGTTATAAGACTTTGGGGACTAGTGTAATATACAGCCCAATGCCTCCCCCCCCCCTTACCTGGGTATCAATGATACTTTAAAAGATCATCGGTTGGACCCAAAGCTTTTTTATCTAGTTAAAAATTATCCAAGTCGGTCAAATATTTAGGTTATATCAGGGAAAGAGGGGACATTGGGTTGTAAATTACACTGGTATCCAAAGATGTAAAAACTTATTTCCTTTGGGTACTCTTAATAAATCATTATTTTAACAAATGATTTTAATCTACTGAAGAAAATTACCTGCGGTGCCCTAACCCTGAGAGACAATCGACTGTTTATTACACTAGTCCCCAAAGTTTTATAAAAACGTTTTCTTATTCGTTGGTTTAAAAACTTTGATTGGTTGATTCATTAAGTTGAGCGTTTATTCGTTTTAACTACTAATTTTAATTAACAGAAGTTGGAATTTCGTGTATTATCATTAAGGACGTACATCAATTTATCGGTCATTTTCTTATCCCTGATGTGAAATGTTATACTTCAAAATCCTATCCTATAATATCTAAAGAAAAATTACGGAAATTTTAAAGACAAAATAGTTTTTTCTATTTTAAAAAAAATAGTAAAAATGTTATTTAATTATGATGTAAGAAAAATGTAAACAATGAATATTTTATCTTTGTGTTATGAGAAAAACAAATTATGGATAAGAAAATATTATTTATCAATACAAACAAATAAATTAAGCCTGTGCCTTAATCAGGGAGTAAGGGGACATTGGATTGGGAGTTTTATTAGTACCCAAAGTCCATTGCGTTGTCTTAAGTTGGGTACATTTTTAAAATTTTCATTGGTTGGACAAAGTAGCAGTGTACAAACTTTTCCTTTAATAATTTTATACTTCAAAAAGGGTTATTTTGTTTAACATGATTTGGAAAGCATCAATTTATTATCCCTTGTCTTATCCCTTAAGATCCCTGTCCTTTACTGACAAGAACAACTATGTCCATGGCACAAGTAACGCAGCAATATCAATAAAGTAAACAGGATGACAATTTAAAGAATTATAATTTAACAAGGATTATCAATATCTAAAAAAAAAGCGAAGCTCAATAAATGAAACGGACAGACAAAATACAATGATAATTATAGTAGGGTTGGGCCGGATATCTGTCCAACGCTCGATATCCGGCAATTTACCAGATATCCGGCCGGATAACCGGATATCCGACAGTAAAAATCAGCCGGATATCCCTTATCCGGATAGCTTCAATATCCAGTAACCGGCCGAATATCGAAAATGGTCGGATATCCGGCCCAACCCTAAATTATAGATTTGCTACACTTTCAAATTTGAATCTAATTGGTAAGTTACAAAGTGTCTCAAAAATCAGCTATGTGACGTCATAAAAATGAGGGAGATAAGAGGAGAAGTGGGAAAGAAAACCCCTAAAAAAAGGATAATCCCTCATTTTTATGACGTCACATAGCTGATATTTGAGACACTTTGTAAAGTTACATCTAACTGTTACAGGAATCATTATGCAAAGTTTGAAATCTATCGGACAATTCTAACATGCCTAAATTAACGATAAAAGCTATGCGTTTTGGACGGACGAACCTACCCTAAATGTAGAAAAGCTTCATTTTAAGGGAAGGACCCAAAAAAAACTCTCAGACGTAAAATGACGTCCAGACATATGCATTGTACACACAGAGATATACTAATTATAGAGTTGCTACGCTTATATTAAAATGATAAAGTAAATCAATAAAGGAATTAAATTTTTATGGCCGTTATCTGTTTTTGTTTACTTTACTTGAATTGTTTGACATACTTTAATTTATTGGAATCTTCCTTTTAGGATTTAAAGCGTTGTATATACATTTCGCGTTGATTCCTGTAACAATAACGAAAAATCTGGATACGTTTAGCAAGAAAGGATATTTTAACAGAATAAAAAAAATCCTGTAAATTAAATATCTAAAAATGTCAAATTAATGAAATTTTTATTTGTTAGGTGACTCTAGGATGGAGCAATCAGACCAAGGCCGGTCAAATGAAGGATTTGAGGGGTCAGCAGCACCCCCTGGGGGTGGAGGAGGGTTCCTGGATGTTGGTAGACCTGTCAATAATGGACATACATATGTCTATGAGCCTGACAAGAGTTTATCCAGGTATAAAAGACTGTCGGGATGACTTTAACATGAAAGTATCTTATTTTCAAGTCCATTAACCTATCCACTCAGTGTAGCATTATAAGCAAATAACCAAATGATTATTTTATTATATTTATTCAAAACAATAACTTCAATTAACTTATGCATTAATGGTGTTAAATATAGATCTATTTTTAATGAATTTTTGATGCTTTAATGGCTAATTGTCAAACAGCAAATAAGCGGTGTTTTTTTACTTTTCTATAATTATCTAAGATAATATACTGTAATAGGTCAATCATAACTTAAAAATTGTAAAAAATCAAATTCCGATATTGAAAATTGAAGGAAGGATACATGTTTCCAGTATGGCTTTGAAACTCCCTTGGGAAACAAAACTGAAAAATTTTCATCTTATTTCAGAAGTATCTTTTCCTAATTTACCTGGATTTATTTAAGGATGACAGTACAGAATATTCCATCAGAGGACAACTACAGGAAGCTCAGCAAGATGTATGTGGACCAGGTAATTAAAATCTCGTGAACAGCTAAAAAAAGGACTGCAATTTCATTAGGTTTTTTTATTACTATCTTTTGATTTTTTGGGTTTTAATAAACACCCCAATTAACAGTTATCAATTTTGATCTATAAGATTTAATGAACTTTTTGCAACCTCAACTTGTAGCATAGGAGTTTATTATGATTTATTTTGATTTAGGATTTGGCCTAATATTAAAGATAATAGAAGATGTAAAGCTGGCAAAAATGATTATTGCTACAATTAAATGACAATCAGATATTTGAGCAAATCTTTTAAAAGTTAATAGACTAGCCAAGAAGTAAGGTTTTCATTAGCCCAACATAAATACAAAGTAATATGCAAGGATTGAGAAACTCTTAGTCTAGCCTAAGAAATTTGTTAGGATTTGGCCTATAATCATTGATATTAATATCTCAGAGACCCACAATGGAGGAGTTGATGTTGGGGGAGAAGATGGGGAGGATAGAGGAGGAGGAGGCACAAGCTGAACTTGGTGCTACCACTGATGCTAAACCAAAAGGTGAACAGTTTTTTATTTCATGCTTATTTAGACCTTATGAAGCAAGGAACCAATATTGAGTTCTCAGATTTTCAGATTAAGAACATGCCTCTAAAGTAGCAGCTTCTAGTCCATTATAATTCTCAAACATTTAATTCCCATCAATTGGAGATATTTGAACTTAATAATACTATGATATTGATTATTGCCTTCCTGTTTCAAGCTCTAAGAATAGTTCTCAGCTTCTAGCTCATTTCTTTCAAAATTAATGATGTTTTTTTTAGGCAAGGTAGTTAAATTTGGTTGGATTGAGGGAGTGTTCATGAGATGTCTGCTCAATATTTGGGGTGTCATGCTTTTCCTCAGATTGACCTGGGTCATTGGTCAAGCTGGTATGATTCAGGTGGGTTGAAAAGTTTATTAGTATGATAATTTCCAATAGATAAAGCATTTTCTTTTTTTCTAACTAAGTTTGGCTTGAATAAAAACATAAGAAATCTTATTATTTAGGGCTTGCTTGTTATTACACTGTGTAATGCTGTCACCATGATTACTGCATTATCAATGTCAGCAGTTGCCACCAATGGTCAAATTGCCAGTGGTGGTGTCTACTACATGATCTCACGTGCTTTGGGACCTGAATTTGGTGGAGCTATTGGCATCATGTTTACAGTTGCCAACTCAATCTCAGTTGCCACCTACACACTTGGCTTTGTGGACAATGTCTTTGATCTGATCTATGATGTATCAGATTTTGGAGGCTTCGTTGGAACTCCAGATGACAGGTTGAATGATATCCGATGGATTGGCACTATTGTTTTGGTTCTAATCCTGGTCCTTGCTATTGTTGGAATGGATTGGGTCACCAGAGTTCAAAAGCTGTTGCTTGTACTGCTGATCCTGGCTCAGATTGACATGTTGGTAGGATCATTCTTACCTGGCGAAACCCTCTACACAGACTCAGATACCAGACGTGCCAAGGGATTTGTTGGTTGGAGTCTTGATGCAGCAAAGGATAATACTGATTCTGCCTATTTAGTGGATGAACAAACTGGCAAGGAGAACAGTTTCATGTCAGTGTTTGGTGTGTTCTTTACTGCTGTTACTGGAATTGTTGCTGGTGCCAATCTTTCTGGAGATTTGAAAGATCCTGCCTACTCTATTCCAAAAGGCACACTACTTGCCATCATCTTTACTTACATTACCTACATCGGCTATGGTATCTTGGTAGGATTTACCTTCTTGAAGCAAGTCAGTGGTAATGTTCAAGATTACCTTGGTACTTCGGAAGAATTCCCAAATATAACATTCCCCAGCTATGATGATTGCTCCATTGAAGCTAACAATATAAGACAAAATATATCAGAATTGATCTCAGATTACAGTGAAGGGTGCAAGTTTGGTTCAGCCATTGACCAGAAAACCATGACACTCTTGTCTGGCACTGGATATCTTGTATACTGTGGATGTTATGGAGCTACTCTGTCATCAGCAATTGCCAGTCTTGTTGGTGCTCCTAGGGTTCTACAGGCTGTGGGCAAGGACAAGATATACCCCAAAGTAGAGTTCTTTGCCAAGGGACAAGGTGCTAATAATGATCCCTTCAGAGGCTATATCCTTGTATTCATAATTGCATTTGGCTGTCTTATGATTGGAGATCTTAATGCAATTGGTAAACTTGCATCAAACTTTTTCCTTGCTGCCTATGCTCTTATGAATCTCTCTGTGTTCCACTCCAGTATGACCAAATCACCTGGCTGGAGACCATCTTTCAAATTCTACAATCCTTGGGTATCTCTGTTGGGAGCAATTGTGTGTGTAGCCTTGATGTTCTTGATTGAGTGGATCTTAGCTGTCGGCACTGTGGCAGCTATTGCTGTTTTGTATGCTTTTATGGTCTACCTGAAACCCGAAACAAACTGGGGAAGCTCTGCTGATGCTCTTGTCTTCCTAAATGCCCTGAATAACTCCTACAGTCTAAATGAAAAGAAAGACCACATCAAGACTTATCGCCCCAAAGTTCTTGTTATGAGTGGTAATCCAGCTCACAGGAAGCCTTTGGTAGACTTTGCTAACCTGTTAACAAAGAAGATGTCTTTGTTGGTTTGTGGACACATTCTACCTGAGAACAGCCTTCAAGATGAAGAACCCCTGAAGGTATTACTTTTAATTACTTACAACTTTCTGAAACAAAGTATTTAATACCAATTGTAAGAAAGGTTTATCTTAAAAGGGCGGTCGAATATTTTACAATGGAGTTTGGGTTTGATGACTTAATCAAAAACTCTCTAGAAAGGGTAGTGATATCTTAAAAGTATTCTTCATGTCTTGGATAATATTGACATTTTTAACATATTTGATTGTTTTAGGAAACTGTTCAAACCTGGTTCAAGGACCACAGCATTAAGAGTTTCTACACACTTCAACAAACAGAAAGCTACAGTGAGGGAGTAAAGAACATGGTGAACATGGTTGGCTTAGGCAAACTGTCCCCAAATATGATCTTGATAGGCTATAAAGCTGGTAACAATGATGCAATCAGCATTGAGGAATATTTCAGATCTCTGACTGTCTGTCTGGAAAAGAAAATGTCTGTTGGTGTCCTGAGGCTACCCAACGGCTGTGACTACTCTGCTAAAGTAGGATCTGAGCAGACAATAGTGGAAGAAGATACATCTGCTGATGACAGCAAGAAGTCTAAGAAGGAAAAGAAAACTGTTGCAGTGTACAGAGATACTGAAGGTAGACCTTTACCCAAGCCTATTGTAGATGAAATTCAACAGTTTACAATCACAAAGAAGAGAGAAGGAGTCATTGATGTTTACTGGCTGTACGATGATGGTGGTCTCACGCTACTCTTACCCCACATTCTTCATACACGCAAACAATTCGAAAAGTGCAAGCTCAGAGTATTTTCTTTGTCAAACAGGCCCGATGATCTTGATCGTAGTCAAATAAATCTTAGTAATCTTCTGGCCAAATTTAGGATAGACTTCACAGAGGTGGTAGTCATTCCTGACATCACTAAGAAAGCTAAAGCAGAGACCAAGGCAGAATTTGAGCAAATCTTACAGGTATTATCATAAATATTCTTATTTTATCTGCAGAGTATCTGGGTTGAAGAAAAGGTTTCAGTCTCTCCCACACTACATTATACTAGAGATATTGAATTAAAAAATAGCATTTCTTTTAGTAAGTCATGTGTGTATATACCTTCTAAATACATCTAGGAATGATTTATATCAACTAGTGCCAGAACTCTAAGTAGAATCTAACTTCCAAGGCACTAACATCACAAAAATTGCAGACAATCATGACTTTTTGATTACACGACCTTTGTAATACAACAATACATAATTGGTAGAAAAATAGCTAAATGTAAAGATAAAAATTGCATATTTATTTAGGGATATGGAAACAGTGCAGATAATGAGGACATTAAAGCAAATCAAGAAAGAACAAACAGACACCTCAGAACAGCTGAAATTTTAAGGTAATTAGATTATTATAATACAATGATTTCCGGATTTTATTAGGAATTACATTTTATTGGGGGCTACGCACTTGAGGTTGGGAGGGAGGGGAGAAGTCTACACCCCAACACTTTTAATTTTGGGTTAAAAAGAAAAGTTTTTTTTTTTTTTTTGGGGGGGGGGGGTATGGACATTTTTTTTTCTGGAGGGATTTGGGATGGAGGTGGTAATAGTTAAAAACCTTCCCAGGACCTATGAGAAGCTACAATGTAAAGTAGAACCATATTGTTTCACACTGACCCCGTAACTTTTATGGAATTGGTACCTCGACTTTGGTAAAGCAATTGACTTCTAGGGTGAAAAATATTGAATTGTTGTTTACATACTGGCATCGTACATTATCAAGAGTTTATAACTTACTTGCCTTGGGGGAGGGGGGGGGGGGGTTGGAGGGTTTTGGGGTGTTTATTTTAAACAGTTTATTAAATGACCCCCTATAAAAGCTTGGACGTCCTTGTACTTTAATTTAACAGTGGAGAACTCCAAAAGTGTTTTAATTATAATCTAAAAATTATAATATTAATTTCAGGGAGAACTCCATGAACTCAGAATTGATAGTGATAACCTTGCCGCTGCCGAGGAAGGGTCAGACCCCCGCCCCGCTGTACATGGCCTGGCTGGATATGATCACCAAGGGCCTGCCCCCTGTCCTCCTCACCAGAGGAAACCAAACTTCAGTACTCACATTTTACTCATAATTTTTTTCTCTTCAGTATGGATTCAAAACCGATTTATATCCAGTGGATGAGAACCGGTTCTAGGTCCTACTAAAAAATCATGAATCGTATCGTATTATATCCAATTTTCTACGAATGTTAAAATGTACATTCATAATATCAAAACCAGTTTTGTAAGCCCGTGCGTTAGGCATATCTGGGATAACAAAACTTTAATATTATTATTGTATATTTTATATATATCCACGGAAAGCTGTTTATAATACGATGTGAGAAATAACTATTCCGTCATCATTATTTGTAAATAGACTCATGAAGACTTTTAAATAACATCCCAATAGAGTTAACACTAGCCCAATCATCCTTAAATTTTGTTTGAGTCCTAAAAATAGAATCTTGCTTGATAACTCTAATAACAAAAAGTTAATTTTCTGTTCCCGAAAAATGTTTTTAATTTTTTTCCAGAAATGACAGAAAAAAACTTCTTCATAACACATTCCAAATGTTTCAATTTAATTGTTCAAAAAGTCCATTAAAACATTATTATTTTTTTGTTAGTGAAATTGTACTATTAGAAAATTCATTTCATTTTGTAGGTATTATATTTGACCTAGATTAAATCATTATTTATTTATTCCTATTTATTCTAATAAATTATATTAATTATTTAACTGTATGTTTATCATTAACAGGTCATATGAGAAGCTACCCTGTAAAGAAGAACCATATTGGTTCAGCGGTTAGCGAGATCCTTCGGTACAGACAAACATCCTGTTACTTTATTATAAGAGCCAGCTACTGCGCCCGTAGCATCTAGAGGGGTCTGTATTAAAGGGGACAGAAAGGGTTTAAAATTAGCTTAAAACCATTCAAAGACATAAATATGAAATAGCCTAAAACCATAACAGGATCTATGTGTAGCTTACTTAAAATAATCAGTAGCTATTAAATCTTAAGTGTTATTGAGATCTTAAGCTCCAGACATAAAAAACCCTAACTACTTTATGTAATAGGATATATAATACGATTGTATCCTGAAGACGAAAACCTTAAACCAATTTAATTTCAGGCATAACAAGGATGACGACATACATAAAAACAAAGCTCTAAAACAGTAGGACTAACGAACATTAACAATTTTTTAGTGTCAGAACTGAAATATCAGAATATAAATGAACTAAAGTAGAAACAAAATTGTAAGTAAATGTGTTCAAAAACTGCTTAAATACAGGATAATTTTTAAGGACATACTAACACTTTTAGGACTTGATTATAGAGATGATTCGCCTATAACATTGTACTTAGTTGTCCCAGGAATCAGTATTCCAAAAATCAGAAAAATCGGATGATTTTATCACACAAAAATTTGTTGTTAAAAAAGTTAAAAATCAACATGCTTAAAATGGACTTACGGACATTCTGGTAACGATTATAGAGTTGCTCCGCTTACTAAATCGTACCTAACTACTACTGGAATCATCATGCAAAGTTTGAAATCGATAGGACAATTCTAACATTCCCAAATGATCGAAAAAAACTATCCGTCACGGACGTACGGACCCTAATTATAGAAAAGCTTCGCTTTAAAAAATAAACTAAGTTTGCTACAAAGAATATTTATTTTACATCAAAACACATTTATTACAAAAAAAACATGTTTCAACAAAATCAAAGAACAAAAAAATCCTATTATAGATAAGGACCAAGTCATACGCTAATATTCGTAAAATCCTTATGTACAAAAACAAGTAAATAAAAAGGGCTTAAATTAAAGAAAGGGGGTTTTAATAGCCGTAAAAAAGTGGTATCTTTTGGATATATTAATACAAATTAAATAGGTATTAAATGAGCATCGTATGATTCTTAAAAAAATCTACTAATAAATTTCAAACAATTTGATTACAGATTTCAAAAATAAAATCTGTTTAATTCAGTCCCTAGCTTTAGTTTAAGTTTAAGACACTCATTATACTATAATAATCATAGTCTTACGTGAAGTATAAAAAATTTAATAACAAAACAAAATGGATGGACACGGCAGCTATACGGCTGCTATAGCAGTCAGCAGCTATTCAGTAGCGGCTGTGGTGTCGTCTAATCCGGCCTCTGAAGCATTGAGAACTAAGGTAACGTCAGCCGCAGTCTCATCGCCGCATTTTGCATCTAAAATAAAAAATATTAGATATTTACTTAAAATCCTATCCTACCTACCTACCCTATTAGAATATACATAGGTATAAAATATGCATATAAAAATATTATATTTATGTTCATTAAAAATCTAATTTTACTAGAACACCTGCCATTAAAAGACCTTCCTACTTACTAGCAGTATTCAAACGTTTAAGCAATAATTTTTGTCTATATAAGGAGTAACCATGATTTTCATAATTGGGTAAATCAATTTCTCGTCCATTGCATTATCCCTCAAGATAAATGGCAGCTACATCAACACCAAAGTTAATACCTGATTCTGGTGCAGCTTCTGCGTGATGCTGCTCTGCCTGATGTGGAGCATCATCATTGTAATCATTCTCAGCCGCAGCAACAGGTGCCACAAACTGTTCGGCCGGTGCATCAAACTGTTCGGCAGCAGGAGCTTCATATTGTTCAGCCGGTGCTTCATACTGCTCAGCGGCGGGAGCTTCAAAATTAGCCTCCTGTGCCTCAACACCGCTTGATGATGCCTCAAAATGGTTCTCTTGTTCATGGGGAGCATTATTAAACTGTTCCTGGTCCTCATTGTTGTGTTGGTCAGGTGCCTCAAAATGATATTCCTGTGCGGCAGGGGGCGGAGAGTCGAAGCGTTCCTCCGGAGTTTTTGGCGCCATAAACTGTTCTTCCTCCTGGGCAGCGGCGGGAGGCGCGTCATAATGCTGTTCTTGGGCGGCAGGGGCCTCAAAGTGATCATCTTGATCCATATTATTAAAACCCTAAAATGGTTAAGATTTAAGGCATAATTTTAGAGAGGATAGGTATTTACATATCTATTGAAAATCAAAAAAATATGGTAGAAATATAAATAAAAAAAACAACCAATGGGGTATTCCTGTCCAGTTTTTTGTTTAGGAATGAATATTTCTAACCCGAGGGAATAAATGATGGACCGATAGGTCATAATTTATTCACGAGGGTAAGAAATATTCATTCCTAAACAAAAAACTGGACAGGAATATCATTCTCATTTAAACAAAAAACTCATTTTTTTATGCTAAAATGTGGTTTAATTTTGGTTTTTAATTTTCATTTATTTCCCGGCTATGATCATTTATATCCCTGATATCAAGTTTCTTTTAATAATTAATGAAAATTCAAAATCTTCCAAAAAAATTTGAAAATCTTCTAAAAATGACTACCTCCGGGAAATAAATGATTACCTCCGGGAAATAAATGATTACCTCCGGGAAATAAATGAATATTTACATCCACTATTTAAGGGGTTGTTTATATGGGAATGGAGATTTCAAGTTAAGTAAATCAGCCCCTCTCTCGTCCACTTGGAAATAAAATAAAACCCTTAAAGCTAACAACCTCCTCCATTTGAGTTAAAGTGTGTTTTATTTTGGTGAACCTCGCACCACTGAACAAAACCTTATTGACATTTCAACCTGCAATATTTTTTTATCTTTATAAAAAGGAAACGTTCTTAATACCTGATTATCATTTGTCTCTGGGGCATTCATATCCTCTTGTCCATGCTGATGGTGACCAGAATTATCCTGGCCTTGATTCTCGTCATAATGACCTCCATCTTGCCCTTGATGGTCATCCTGGTGGTCATCTTGAACTTGCTGGTCATGATCATGACCACCTTGATCCATGTCCATTTCACGGTCGGCACCTTCACTTTGCTGATAACCGGTCTGTTCTTCATGACCGCGATGGCTGGTCTGGTGGTCTTCGGAATGACCGAAGTTATCCTGTTGTCTGTTGTCATTGAAACTTTCACCTAAAAAATCAAAATAATTTTGATACTAGAAAGTATCTTTTGGTGGAGTGTAAGATTGTGCTTTCAAGTATTCACTCGAAACCGATATCCGGTGGATTAGAACCGGTTCTCATCCAACCAAAAAAAATATGTCTAGCATCGTTTTCTACGAATATAAAAAAGGTACAGTCATGATATTAAAACAGTTTTGTTAGCCCGTGCCTGCGGCATCTTTGGGCTAACAAAACTAGGTAGTTTTAATCTTATAATTGTATATTTTATATCCGCGGAAAGCTGTTTATAATACGATGCGTGAAATAACTATTATTTTTTAACTGTTATAAGTATGCTTGAAAATTTACCTGAAGGTCCGTCGTGTTGGTCAGCCATATTGGATTCCTGGCCTTGATCAGCTGATTCTTGCCCACGATCAACTGACTCTTGAACCTGGTCGGCCATGTTGGATTCATGGCCTTGGTCAGCAGACTCAGATTGTTGACCAGCTAATTTGTCCGCCTTGTTGGAGTCGGCGGCTGATTCTTGGGCTCCGTCAGTCGATTCTTGCTGTTTAGCTGCGTTAGCCGCGTCATCAGCGGCTTTGGCAGCTGCAGCCGCTTCGTCAGCAATCTTTTTCTCTTGAGCGGCTTTTTCCTATGAAAAGAAAATAATATTAAGCAAAATAAATCTAATTTTCAATAAACTCTATCGGTCAGTATTAAAGATCAATGTAGAAATCTCCTATGCCTATATATTCAACTGTCTATTGTCTATCTATCAGTATCTATCCACTAACCTCTGGAGTAACCACAGTCCAAGCTGAAAGTCCAGAGGGACCTACAGATCTCTCTTTGAATATCCTACTGTGTATATATCTGTCTATATATCTAACTGTTTATGTGTCTATCTTGTAATCATGCCTATCTATCTATGCACCAACCTCAGGAGTAACCACAGTCCAAGCTGGAAGACCATCAGGACCTATAGGTCTCTTCTTGTATACCCTACTGTGTTTTTATCTAACTGTATATGTGTCTATCTATCTATCTATCTCTCTCCTGTAATTATATCTATCTATCTATGCACCAACCTCAGGAGTAACCACAGTCCAAGCTGGAAGACCATCAGGACCCACAGGTCTCTCTTCTTCGACATAATTTTTCTTCCAATCAGGATCATAATCTTCCTCCCAATCTCTCCTTCTAAAAAAACAAGGACAATGATAAAGGGATCTGAAGGGATAAGACAACGGACGATAAATTAGTTTACATCCCCAATGGCAATAAATAAAATTGCCACTTAATTTTGTACATTGGTTTAAAAGTATGGACACTACTAGTTTTAATCATCCCACCTCCATTTTTTTCTATTTTATTTTCTATGCAAAAGATTGAGAGAGGGGGATATATCATTATCAATCCCCTCCAACCCCCGTCCTTTAATGGTACGCAAGTGGGCCCAACTGATTAGGGAAAAATAGTCGATCCTAAGACAAAGTCTGTCAGTCAATCTATCTATCTATCTATGTTGACATACCTGTTATTCCTACGGCCACCACGACCACCTCTATCATCCCAATCACGTCCTCCCCTGCCTCTGCCGCGACCAAATCCACCACGTCCAAATCCACCACTGAAAAAAATGTTGAAGAATAGGTCATAAGTTTAGAACAGCTATGTAACTAAAATGTTAATGTGAACAACTCTCTATTATCTACAAAAATCTAAGGACTGCTGCTAGAGCTTAGCTGCCAAACGTACATGTTAAGACCTCTCATCGTCATATGCGAGATATTTGTGCATTATTGAGTAATGGCTATTGCAGATTAGTTGAAGTCCTTATTTTGTCGTTAAAATTTTTTTAGCATATGATTTTCTGCCTTTAAAGTTCATAGATTTTTGGAGATATTTGATGTCAAGCACATTTTACCGTAAACAGCACATGATACAACATAATTTTGTTGCCAAATTATCTATAAAATGTAGATTATAACTTTTTTTCGTCCAGAAGAATTTTTTACAGTTGAAATTAATCACATCAGTAGTTACCTTACATTATATAGGACAACATTACATTTTTCTTCTTAATCTATAATACAAAGTAGCTTGATGTCTATCCGTCCGTCTGTTCCTTAAGATCTCAGTAACCGCTGAACCGATCGGATTCTACTCTTTAGGGTATATACCTATTGGTCCTGTGGGGGTTTTAAGCTATTTTCTTGGGGGGTGGGACACCCCTAACCCCCCCCCCAAGAAAACAAAAAAATCTCCCTCCCTTTTAATTTTTTTTTTTAAATTTTGAATTTGATGCTTGTGCAGTTGCAACTTTTTTACCCGAAAATTTTGAAATTGATACTGTGGCAGCTCCAATTTTTTTTTTATTACCTCTTGGGGCAAATAGTACTTGAGACTGGATATTTGTCCAACTTTGTTAATAGAAAATAAAAAATGTGCAAATAGTTTAATTGAGGCCACTTTTACCGTTTTAATAATAGTCCAAAGTCTAAATAAAATTCATGATATTCAAATATGAATAATTTCTACAGGTGCGTGATTAATTATGAATCCTAACTGTCTCATTTTTATACTTCAGCTCAGGAATAGAAGTACGGTAATATTATTTCTTTTTTTGTTATGAAATATATTAAAAGCATTGTTTTTTTGGGGGTTTTTCATAATCAAAACATTTGTTGCTTTTTCTCAAAAAGCGAGTCGAACACTAAAATCCTTACCCCCCCCCCTTATTTTTGAAAAAAAATGAACATGCAGTGGGGTGAGGGTTGCTAAGCTTTTTTCCCTATCCGTAACCCCTGCGGTGCTTTCCAGTACCCAATGTAACCTAACCTGACCTAAAGTCATAAATAAACTAAAGAATACCGCCCCCTTACTATCAATTTTTTTAAAAATGAAAGGGATGGACCGGGGGGTTCTGTGCCCAACAAGGATCTTTGAGAGAAACTGCCCAGTATTGAACAGTATTAAGATATAATTATAATTTTTATCATTTATTTTTTAAATTATGTTAATTTTAAGAAAGAACTGCATGCGCTTACCTACACGCATAAAACTTTTTTATGCGTGTTTAAAAATTAAAAATTTATACATTTTTGTTTAACACAATAACCTATACTTCAACCCCGTAATTAGGCAAACAATGGAAAGTACGTTTCCTTGATTCTATAATTCTATGCATAGAAAATTAGACCAAAGTAGGGATATTTCATCCGAAGAAAAAAAAGTTAGTCGGAAAGTTTTGATAAAATAAATAATTCCTTCTCGTATTCATTCAAATCCAGTTTTTTAGCCAGTGCTAAAAAAAACTAGTTTTAATTGTACATTCTATATCCGCGAAAAGCCGTTTATATTACGATGCGAGAAATAACTATTCTCGTATTTAATAGAAACCGATTAATATCCGGTGGATTAAAACCGGTCCTCATCCATACGAAAAAAAACTGTGTATAGCCTTGTGTTATATCCAGTTTTCTACGAACATTAAAATGTGCAATCATATGATTATAACCAGTTTTTTTGTCCCGTGCCTTCGGCATCCCGAGACTAAAAAACTAATTGTACATTTTTTATCAACGGAAAGCTGTTTATAATACGAAGCGAGAAATAACCATTAATTAACCAACCAGATGAAGAAATCAACACATTGTCTAAATTTGAATGGCGGCCAAATAATTTTACTTTGGATGCAGTATGCCTATTCCTGACTGGAAGCCCTGACCTAATTAATTTCCCAAGGACTTATTAATTGTACTATTAATCATAATGAGATAAGATACAAGGTTATGCCTCCATTTTATTTGAATTTCCATTATTTTCAAGGTACAAAATTTACATCGATAATTTCAGACAATTTTTAAAGGGATGGGATTTCTCACTGGATCTAAAGGGATAAGACAATGGCCGATAGATAATATTGATACACATTTCCAATAATGACACAAAAACTATCCCTTCTGTAGATTACAATTAGTGGTTAAAACATTTGGTCACTTAACTTCATAAACCAAAAATCCATTAAAGTCCCCAAAATAGTTAAGCCAATTAATAAGAAAACTTTATCATTGTAAAAATGCGTTGCCAGGACGTAAATCTTTGAAGTTTTCTTTCCTATAATATAAAGTTTTTTTTTTGTATGTCTTGTCACATGACTCTTGTAAGTTAAGATATCGTTTTAGTTCTCTTTTTTAAGAATACTTTATTTAGGTCATAAGCAGGTTTTTAGTTCTTTTTTTAAATCAAAAGGCCAGTAGAAGCAAAGTAGAGATTTATACCGAAAATTTTTATGAGTCATATGTATAAAATAGAATTAATAAGATAAAAAAGCACCTTTTAGCTCTTTAAAAAGAATTAATCTATATAAAAAATAGGGTATAATTGAAGTTTTTTAATCCAAACTAAAATATTATTGTTTGTATAGAATATAGAGCACCAAATTAAGTCAAGAAAAGTAAATATTTGTTTAGAATGAAAGAGAATGTGCTTAGGATCAGGAGTACGGATTCCTTAATTCAACCCATTTACCCTTGTCAGAAATCAGTCATTAATTTCTATTTTTCTTCATTGCCCCGGGGAGATTTTTTCCAGTAAAAATATGTCATAATTTTTAAAACTAAAATGTTTTTCAAAAGTAGTTGATTTTTTAAATATTGATGAATCAAGACAAATCTACAAGATTTTTGCTTCGACCAAAAAACTAACTGCAGCTAGCTACCAAATGGATGGCTACACATTTTTTTAAAGCAGGATTTGAAAGGTCTAAAAGAAATTTGGAATAACCAATGGAATAAGTAAAAATGCACAGGGTGCGCAGCCCAATAAAAACCGTGAAAAAGTTATAAATTTCCTGCGTTTTTTAATACCTATCTTTAATTAAAATAATTTTGACTGACAGAAAAGTTTAAAACTTTAAATCAAAATATTTGCTCTTTGGCTGACTTGGCTGAATTAATATTTCCGGCTGATATTCAAAGACGTCAGTTATTTAACCCCTGACCCCGCTATTCTTTTGATTAAATCCTGGAATACTTAACATTTTTGCTAAATTATCTTTGAGAATAAATATCTATGTCAATTATACTTGTGTGAAGATAAGAGTCCATCATAGCGAGCTTAATCTAACATTTTGTCTAATGATGATTTATAATATGCATAGGATTGGGGATGGCTAATGCGATTGAATGTGAAACTTTGGATCATGGAAAGAAAACGAAGTAGCGGGTTTCATCCTATTTTCATAGAAGATTTTGAAAGGTTATTTTAGGTTAGGTAAGGTAACTGTTATTGATTGCCTCGCAAGGTTGGGTTATATTGAGTACAGGGTATTCAAGCAAGGTTTGGTCCCTCCACAGAAATTAGACATAAAGAAAAGAGACTACCCCCCTTTTTGAATTTATTTTCTGAGCTCATAGGCCACATTAGGGGAAAGAACCGCAAATGCTTATGAAATGTTATCAGACAATCCCCATCCCTGAATATTTACAGATAGTTTCTTGTACCCTGAGATAGTAATGTTTGTCTAATAATTCCTTTGAAATTTAGAACAAACAATTAAGGGAGAAGAGTGGGGATGGTGGGGGGGGGGGGGGGGCATTCATCGTATTTTTAAAGGGATAGTTGCATGAAGTGCATTTTAGAAAAATGATTTTAAGCATAAGTTACAAAAATACCATTAAACACATATACTATAACAAACCATTAGACATAAAAAAATTAGTCGCCATGCTGTTTTATTTGTGAGAATAAGCAAGTTATATAAACGGCATATCATAAGAATACGATTTTCATGTCTTGATATTTTAAAAATTACGTGGTATTAAATTGAAATTCTTTAAAATACATGCCCTATAGACCTAGTTTAAACCATTGACCATGAAAAAGTATGCGGTTCACTAAATTAAGTTCAAATGAATTTCGTGCAACTACCCCTTTTACACTTGTGATTAATTGAAACTTATTTAAAAGAAAAAAGGAAGGGATCTAAAGGGATAAGAAAATGGACGATAAATTGATACAATCATGTTAAACAAAATTACCCCTACTGTAGATTAATATTTGGTTGAAAATTTTAGACACTTCTAGTTAAAAACTAATAAAAATATAATAAAAGAACTGAGTTTTAAGCCAACGAATAAGATAACGTGGTCATAAAACTTAGTGTTTAATTTTATAGTCCAGTGATTTTATTAAATCACAAGTGTAAATTAGACAAAAAATTAAATTGTGAGAAATGCCCCATAAGTGGATATATTAAGGAGATTTTTCAAATTTACATTAAGTATTTACAAGTTTAAACTATAAAACCCCAAAAGTGTACCTAGGTAATCTACCAAATCATCTGTTTGCCAAAAAAAATTTTTTTCGTCACTAGATGTTGTTTTTTGTTTTTGTTTTTAGCTTATTACCAAAATTATCCGCTAGGTAGCGATTTTTAATTATTTTTGGCGATTTACTCCTGGGAGGGTAGTTGTACCCTCCCCCCAAAGTTCCTTCCCAGGACCTATGAGAAGCTATTCTGTAAAGACGAATCATATAGGTTCAGCGGATAGCGAGCTCCTTCGGTACATTGAGACAGACAGTCAACATTCTGTTACTTTAATATAAGGATTTTAAGAAAGATTTGGTGAAAAACTAGAATTTACTAACTGCATGTTCAGATATAATATTCTACATACATAATCATATTTTTTTCTAGCAAAATCAAGGGGGGGGGGGAAAGTTCTGACACATTTGCGTAAACCTGGTGTATAGGCTTTGTCTTTGGACTGAGAGGATAGGTTATTAGGGATAAAATCATTCTTATATGATGAATTTCCACCAGATTTAAGATTTTTTGGATAGGCCTCCAGGTTCCGGAGCTCTAGGCCTCCAGGTGGTCTCTCTTCAGGTAAAAATTAATTTTTTTTTTTTAAAGAGTTAGATGTCAGCTTATGAGACAAAATACAGGGTGGGGCAAATAAGACCGGACAAACTTTAAACGGCCATAGCGCCAAAACTACTTGACCAATCAGGACGTTTGACTACACTATAAAGACCTTAGGTAATGACCCTTTAGAATTAGCACAAAAAAATCTTTGGACGAAGATGGACGTGTACAACGAGCTGGCCGCGCATATGTTTAACAAGGCAGATTCCAAATGCGCCGGTGTGGTTTAAACTGGATTCTCGACTAGGGCCCACTAAATCTGACCTCAGCCCATATGTAGGTGGGGTAGAGTTATGTAACTTGCTGGGGATACTGTTATATACATAAGTAAGACACAAGAAAAGACTAGAGCTCTCTTTCTGAAATGGCTTGGCCGTAGTACTCAAGCAAAGTGAAACGGGGCAGATTTTGAGATGTAAAAATGCCAAAAACCGAGAAAATTTCTTGGTTCTTGACTTCAGGGACCCATATTGAACTTTTAGACTATGGGTTGCGCTGACAACCCTAGCTGAAACTTCATGCCATTTCTAACAAGGTAAAGAACGTCGTTTTAGCTCAACTATGGTCCAAATAAGAGCCTCCGTGTATAAGGGTAGCTTGAAAGTTTGGCAAATTTGGATCCTGCTTTTACTCACGTTTCTAAGGAAATGTGGCCTCCCAGCAGCCCGATCTTAATTCAATGGACTTTTGGACCTGGGGCTACTTTAAAGCATGCACCAATAGACGTGCCCATACCACAAAGAGCTCCCTCATTGCCACTATCAAGGGGAACTACGCCAGCTTGGACAGGTACATTTTGACCTGGACCTCCCGGTGGTTGAGAAAGCGGGTAGAGGCGGTGATTAAGGCTGGCAGCGATTTTATTGAATAATCTAATAGTAATATACCTATTTTGCTTGCCAACGAATACGAGTACCTTATTATTTTGCGGACTAGGGTAAAACAAAAAAAGCTCAATGTCTCTCACTCTCCTACCTCTCTGATATAATTTTAATTTAATAACTGTCACTTTTGTTCTACTTATCTCTGAAGACAATTAAGCCAAGGACGTTTGTTTAATAGATTATAAGCAAAGCTGCTTTGTATCTTACTCATTAGGGGATCCCCCCGGACTTTCCTAGCCTGAGAAAATCTAATAAAAACCCTCTAAAATAGCCAATTCTCAAAAAATCCTAAAAATAGTGATTTTTCAGTCATTTCTAAGGCAAGGATCAAGATATTTTGAAACGGATAAAAGTTGGTGATTCTTTTCCTCAAGGCCTTTTTTGGGAGCACCATAAAGCCTTGGTTCTGATGCAATTATTTTCGGACCCCCATAAGGGGGAGAAAAAAATTAAAGTGAAATTACTAGGCATTTTACTTGTCCAAAATGGTTCAAATTTTTAAACAAGTGTTTTTTAACCAAAAGGCATAATAAATACAACTGCACTACTTGAATTTCAAAAAAAGTCGGGAAAAAATCATAATCGTAATCATTACATAAAATTCAACTTATTGTAGTATTTAACGACTCTATCTGAAAGGCATATTAGCAAACAGGGAGGGGACATTAGACTATTCATTACATAAGCATCCATAGTTTTATTATTGCGTTTCCTTGTTCGTTGACTCAAAAAAATTGGGTCCTATTATTATTTTTGATTGGATAGTTGCAACTAATGGCATCCCAATGTTTCATCCATTAATTTTATTATCATTGGGGATGTATATTTATTTATCATTCATTGTCTTATCCATTGAAATCATTTATAATTATTGATAATAGAACAGATTTTGACGAAATCTTAAAAAAATATCAAAAATGTTTTGCTTAAGAACCTCAAGATTTCGTGATTTTTAACAAATCAATGATTATTTCCAAAACAATTAATTATTCTACAAGGTTCAAAAGAAATAAACAAGGATGAAAACATCCATAAGTAGCGAAGCACAAAAAATATGTATAAGAATTTAGATGTTAGTTGTCAAAAGTATTTATATTAGGAAAAAATCACGAAACCTTTTCAGCATTTTTAAAAAAAATTTCTTAATATTTATATTTCGGTACTATGACTAACAGACTGACGGTCAAAGTAAATTACATACTAGATGCTCAAAACAACAGGAAATTTAATTTTGATAATTTTAACTACAAAAATTTTAAAATCGGACTATAAACACAAAAGATATGAGGACAAATGTGAAAAATATAAAAATAGCCTAAAACCTGCTTAAAGGTAGTCTGATTGTCATAGTTGTTTTCTTGAAACGACAGGAAATTTAATTTTGATACTATAACTAAAAAATTTTTGGAAATCGGACCATAAACACCAAAGATATGGAGAAAAATGTGAAAAATAGTCTAAAACCTGCTAAAAAGCGGTCCTACCGCCATTGATGTTTTATAGTTAATTGTGCTCCTTAACAATGGGAATGTTGTCAAAACATTTCAGCCTTTTATCTTTTATAGGAGCCGAGAAAATCACGTTTCCCCCAAACTAAGACGGACAGACATTTCAAATTATAGAGTAGCTTCGCTACTAAAAATAAAATTTTTGTCCCCGCATGAGAAATTTAAATCTAAACTAATTTTTCAAATAGAAATATGTCAAAAAATGAATCTTTGAACCTTTACTAATCCCTAATTTATTTACTTAATTAATCCTAAAACAAAGCTTACAGAGAGAGAAGGGACAATGGGCTCTTTACTATATTAGTCCCCAAAGTTTAAATTCACGTTTTCTTATTCGTTTGTGTATAAACTTTGGGGACCTTAGTGAATTTTGATTGGATGGCTCATTAAGATGAGTGTTCAAACGTTTCAACCAAAAAATTTTATATACAGAAGGGGTAATTTTGTGAATCATCATTGGGGAAGTACATCAATTTATCGGTCATTTTCTTATCCCTTTAGATCCCATGTGAAGAAAAACTTATTTACATCTGAATTCGTTTAAAATAACCATTGCTTCTAAGTTCTTGATTTAGTATTTTTGTTAAGATTCAAGCATACAAGCTACACCCTTAACGGCCTCTAGGGGCATTTATAATGGTGGTGGTAAAGGGGGGATAAGTCGGTCGACCCCATCCTTTTCAATTTTAGTTTTTAAAAGAAAAAGTTAAATTTTAAAGGAGAACCATACTGGTTCCGTGGTTAACGAGATCCTTTAGTACAGACAGACTATGTTACTTTTGTATAAGGATTATTATGATTTAGAAAAAACATATACATACCTAACATTTCATAAGCATTCTTTTAAAATGTCATTATCTCAATATGTACGCTTTGATGTTATAACATAAACATCAAATATTGACCAACTTATCTTCAGAAAATCCATTCTTTGTTTATTAAATTTTGGATAAAGTATGAATTACGAAAGACGAGCATTTTTGGGTAATTTCGGTTTCGTGACAACGCCTCTTAAGGGGCGATTCGTCGTATTTACACAGTAGCTTTTGATAGGTTATTTTAGATTAGGTTGATGTTAATGAATGCCCAGCAGGGTTAGACCCCCCCAGGGGCTAGAAAAAGGAGAATAGCTACAGTGAAAATACGACGAAACGCCCAAAAAGAGGTGTTGTCACAAAACCGACAATATCCGCATTTTTTGTTGTTGTCAACTTTGAATAATTCATGAATATTCATAAAACCTTAGGCCCTAAAGTTGCATTTAAAGTTACCAAAAAAGTCTTTCTTTTCGTATTACAGACTCGATCCATTTTTTTGTTGTTTCTTTTTATCTATTTGTGTAAATAAATCCGCATTTTTATAAGGCTTGACTAAAAGGATATGATAAGAATTTTAAAAAATCATTTCTGAATTAACAGAAATAAATGTCTTAATGTATCTGTCATTTAAACTAAAATTTGTATTCTTTACATTATATTTTATCAAGAATTAGTTTGCTGAAACACAGTAAAATTGGGAATAAGTTTATCTTCTTAATTTAAAATGTACGAGGGACAGGTTTGGAGCTATTGTTATGTGTTACATGAGCAAAAAAATGGAGTAGGATAATTTAATCTTTTTTTTACTTCTATTTTCACCTTTCAGTGAAATTGTAATTGAAAATAGAACAATTGAGGGGATTTATTAGAAGATTAAGGGGGGGGGGGGGAAGTTTTGACACATTTGCGTAAACAGGGACAAAAAATCTTAAAACTTGGGAAAATTCATCATATAAGAATGATTTTATCCCTAATAACCTATACTCTCAGTCCAAAGATAAAGCCTATACTCCCTGTTTACGCAAATGTGTCAAAACTTCCCCCCCCCCCCTTAAATTTTTTACACCACTGTTTTAATATTTGGTTTAAAATTTCGTAATTAATATAATGAAAATTAATATTGTACACCAAGAACTGGCAAGAAGAACTATTTTGATCCCGAATTTTTCTAAATTAATAAAATCTACTTTTTTATCATTTGCTATCAACATGATAGCTTAAATTGTCTTAAAATTACTTTTATTGATAAGTCAGTGAACAATAGTTTTTCTTGGAGTATAATATTCCTTGTTCAGTGAATAATAAAATAATACTTACTCATTAAAATCTCCGCCTCCTTCGCCTCCGTCTCCGCCCTCCTGAGAATTTTAATAATATTCAAATATAAGTTAACTTGCTATCAAGGAATACAGATCATATGTGTTTAATTGGGGATTTCGCACAAAGTGCCAGTCGAGCTCTAATATCTCCTCCCCTTATTTTTGAAATATATATTAAATGAAATTGGGGAGATTTTTCATATACCTAACCCCTGTGGAGCCTGTACCCGAGGGGCCCAAGCACTGCAGCGCTACCCAGTACCAAATATAACCTAACCAAAAGTTGCATTACATTTCTTAATAGGTGGGAGGCGATGAGAGCTCACCAGGGTACATAGTGAGAAAACACCGTTCAATTTTTGCGTTATTAACCAAAGAAAAATTTCCACACACCAAAAAGATTTGTGGGAGGGAGGGGGGGGGGGGGTGTGAGGGTTATGGAACACCTCTTAAAAGGAATCAACTAGAGTTTCATAAACACCACTTACATATTATCTTATTTCTTAACCCTTTACAGTCGGGCCCCTTGCCGCACCTTAATCGGTCGGGGGGGGGGGGGGGGGGGGGCGTTCAACGCCCCCCCTAATTATCTCAGTTCCTATTAGAGCTAGAAGGCTAAATTTTTTTGTGCAAGTCCCCTGTTTGATAATGAATTTCCGACCTTTTATAAGTCTAAGTCAATTTTCGCTTCCTTCACCCTTTTATTTAACAACCTTTGTTTTTAGGTCTTTTTTTACTTAAAAATTTCAAACGGCTGTAATTTTCTTATTTTTGAAGCTAGAAGAAATTTTTTTTCCAGAAAATGTTTATCTTTATGTAAATTTTACATTAGAAATATCAAAATATCTATTTCAGCGGCCGCAGCTGTACTTGGCAGCTGCCAGCCGCGCAGTCGGCGGTCGGCGGGAAAACGGCGGCGGATCTTTATGAAATTTTAATACGTTATGTAGACATGTAAGAAAAGCTTAAGTTTAAAATTTGAAGTCTCTAAGTCAAAAATTGCGGCCACAGGAGCCTTTTAAAGATTTCTGGATACCTGGAGGATCAGGACCTGCAGGATCATACCTGGAACCTGAAAGTGACTTGAAAACCTGTATTTCATACAAGGATGTACTACTAGAGGATTTTTTAGAATTTTGCTATGATAAAATGCTTTGTTTTAGTCAAAAAAATATTTTTGCTCTTTACCTGGATGACCCTGCCAGGTTTGCTGGCATCCTGTGCCCGCCAGGATGGAGATATTCAAAAAATTTCAACTCTCAGTTATGTGTAATACCCATACTTAAAAAGTCAAGCAGTTTGGGCTATTTATCTTTCACACACAGAAAATGAGATAGAAAAAACTGGATGGGGGGGGGCGTTCAACGCCCCCCCCCCCCGGTCGTTAAGGGTTAAAAGCGCAGGATTTCTACATTTAAGGTATGTCCAACTGCCTGTCTATAAAAGATAGCTCTAATAGATGATTGAAAAAAAAATAGAATCATTCTATTTTTATTAAACTTTGCATAATGATTCCTGTAACAGTTAGGAACAATTTTAAAAGGTTATAATCATAAACTATATAATCACTACTGGAAAGTCTTAAGTAAATTTCTTTAAAATTTTTAAAAACGAAGCTTTCTTAAATTAAGGGTCAGTTTGTCCGTACATAGCATATATGATAATTAATTTAGGCATGTAGATATATTCCCACCAAATTGAAACTTTTGTATAGTTTTTAAGAAAAAGTTTTTTTTAAGCAAGTATCATTTAGTTATGATAATTTTAAATAAGATTTAGAATATTATTTAAAATTAAGCATCAAATTATAACATTCCACAAAGATATCATTATCAACGATGATAAAAAATATAATGTTTACACATTTTTTTGCTGAAAAAAATTGTGATCAAACGAAACGATATTTGCTCTTGTGCATTGAGCAAGACAATCTGGCTACATGGCATAATTTTAAAATGCCTCAAAGACATAAAAATTTAGACAAATAAGAAAAAATCTCTTTAGTAGGTATTTCTAATCTGTTGGTGAATTGAAACTTGCTTTATTTTAAAATGGTGATGCTAATATTATACAGCATGACCCTCAAAAAAGTATTTTTAAGCATCTGCAGCCCTTATTTCTCAATGAATTATAAAAAAATGCATATTTCCTTGTTCTCCATAGTATTCCACATAAGTAGATATAAAAATATTTTTTTTACCTCCATTAACACCGGAGATTTTTAGAGCTAAAGTTTTGAAAAAGTGACTGAGGAAAAAGTAATTTTTAACATGAAACGACTTTTTTAGCAAAATTAAGGTAGAAATCCTTTTATTTTTGTTACTAGCAGAAACTTAATACAAAAATGAAATAAAAAATTTAGTTTTTGAGTAAAAAGCATTTTTTTACACATATTTTTTGAGTCTTTTTAGTTTAATGATATTTTGAAAAATTTACTTATTAGGCAAAATTGTTTAAGATTAAAAAACCAAATAAATCTTTATGAATATAGCAGGAAAATTGTTTTTGTTTCACAATCCTAACTTTAATAACAAAAAAGTTATAAAGAAAATAAAATTAAAACATAATGATTTTTTTGTCTAAAAAGCTTAATTAACCCCCTATTAAATTATTGAGATGTCAGAAAAGTAGGCGGAGCAACTGTCATAATTAATCCTTTTCTCAAAAAAGGGTTAATAAATAACCTAAAATTTGCAAATAATCAATTCATTCAGTAGTATTTTTTGCCATTAAAAATTTATATTTTTTGGTGGAATAAAAAAGAAATAATTAGTTAACTTGTTTTTCTTTGTGTATCATTATTCAGTTGCCAGAAAAACATAATATAACCATCCAAAAAATAAGAGAAACAAAAAAAAATTCTTTTTCTCAGTCACTTTTTCAAAACTTTAGCTCTAAAAATCTCCGGTGTTAATGGAGGTAAAAAAAATATTTTTATATCTACTTATGTGGAATACTATGGAGAACAAGGACATAAGCATTTTTTTATAATTCATTGAGAAATAAGAGCTGCAGATGCTTAAAAATACTTTTTTGAGGGTCATGCTGTAAAACTTGTAACTTGTTTTTAAATTGAAAAATGTACAGTAAACCGAAGAATGTTTTTTAAAAATTTGTTGGGGAAAATTAACATTTTAATTCAAATTGAGAGAAAGGGAGAGGTAGGTTGTGCTAAAGTTCCATAAAGGTGTCAGTTTTAAGGCTTAAAAATAGTAGTAGAAAGATAAAATAATTGTTCTAAACTTTTCAGGGGATTGTAGTAATGTACCAATGAAGGTTCATGCCTTTTTGACGGAGGGGGAATTGTGACATCCCCCAAAGAAAAACATCTCCACCCCACCCCCAAACTAAAATCTGGGGGGGGGGGGACCCTACAGCACCCCTTTCTTCTTGCGGGTTACTAGAGGCTAGGGGTGACACTATTTATAATAAACTCTTCAAATATTAATTAAAGATAAGAGAAAAAAATACGACAAAATAGCGGTGGGAAGTTGTACTATAAAAGAAACTTCTTGGATTCTGCCAATTAAATATTTTTCTAAGTACTTGACCTTTTCAATTAAAAGCAAATCTGTGATGAAATAAGTCGTTTTGTCTGTCTCAATCTGTTTATTTACTATGCTCATCTTAAAAAAATATAAAATCAAAGGTAAGGATTCAGGGACCTAAAGGGGTAAGACAATGGCCGAAAAATTGATGTACATCCACAATGGTGATACACAATATAAACCCCTTCTCTGTAGATTAGTGGTTGGACATTCAACTAGAAGAAACAACCAATTAAAATTCAATAAAGGTCTCCAAGGTTGTTAAGCCAACAAATAGAAAACGTTAGTATAAGACTTTGAGGACTAGTGTGATAAACAGCCCAAAATTCCCTCTTTCCCTGGGGGGAAGTTAATCTGTAATTCTTTTCCTTTAATAGAAAGACTTTTAGTTTCTATTTGGTCAAACATAAAATCAAAAGAAACCATAGGCTTAAAAATAATACCAAATAACCCCCTCCCCAATTTATAAATCTCATCTTTTATTTGGATGTCTTCATCCTTCTTTATTCTTGACATTTAAGCAAATTATGTAACAAAAAATTTGTAGCAAAAACAATAAACAAATATTGCCTAAAGTTTTCTTATTCGTTGGCTTAACAACTTAGGGGACTTATCTGAATTTATTATTAATTGGTTTATTAAGTTGAGTGTATAAACGATTCAAACACTGATTTTATTCTATGTAAGGTCTAATTTTGTCTATCATAATTGGGGGATTACATAAATATATCGGCCATTGTCTTATCCCTTTAGATCCCTGGCTCTGTAGCATTAGGGAAAGGTCAATGAAAAGGAGGGATACGGCCCGCAGTACCCTAAATTCCCATTGACCCAAAAATTAATCCAAATGGTATTAAAAACCGCCGAGTTCAGTTTTTTATAAGTGAATTAAAGATTATTCAAATCTATGCGTTTTTTTATTTACTCTAAATACGCAATAAAAAGTAAGTTAAACTTGTAATTTTTATCTGTTGGTTATTATATCTGAATTAATTTAAATCGAAGCCTTTCTATAATGAGGGTAGGTGAGTCCGTACGTAAAAGTTACCCTATATCGTTAGGTTAGGCATGTTAGAATCACTAACAAGCCCGTACGTCTATTTAAAACATACTGATTTAACTTTTTTGTCTACAACTTTTTGTATAGTATAGTAATGTTGATATTCAAAACATTGATTACTAGGACAACAAGGTACAATATTTTAAGCGAATCATCTCAATACTCAAGCCCTAAAAATGTTTTGTCATTAAAGTGTTCATGATAATTTGTTCTACCGTTCGATTTCAAAGCTTTGCTTTTATGGATGTTGTAATTCTTGTTAAAATTGTTTTTCTTTTGTTTTTAAATTATACATGGTGACAACATATTAAAGTTAACTATTATTGAATATTATGAAGTTCCTGATCAAATGGGTTATCATTGAATCCTCCATCCTCGTTCCAACCTCCTGAAATAAATAACCAGGATTGGTTTTCATAAAAACTTACACCTGTGAATAAAGGCTAAATAAATGAGAAGAGAAATCAAATAGATAATAAATTGCGCATTTCATTCTTCTTCTTGTAGCCAGTACTTCATCAAAGGGATAGTTGCATGAAGTGCATTTAGGAATAATAATTTTAAGTATAAGTTATAAGTATACCATCAAACATATGTAATTTTGCATTAAAATAAATAACAAACAATTAGACATCGCTAAATTGGTCGTCAAACTGTTTTTTTTGTGAAAATAATCCAGCTATATAAGTTGCATATTATATATCACGTACAAAAATAAAATTGATATTTTTTTAAGTACATGGTAGAAAATTGAAATCCTTTCATATATATGCCCTTAAAATGAAGTTTAATACGTTGAACAGGGAAAAAAATGCAGTTCACTAAATTCAAGTTTAAATGCATTTCGTGCAACTACCCCTTTGACGTAGGGCAAACTTTTGATAACTACTATTAAAGACGCTATACAAATGAGAAAGCATTAAATCTATTAATGAATAAATCTTTTTTTTCAGAAGGCGTAATAAACATGGCAAGGTAAATTAAATATTAGCTAAACCCTTACTTTATAAAATCATCTTTGGGGATTAGAAGGATAAACCATTATTATTAAACATATCTAAATATATGAAAGCAGTTACCTCTAAATCCGCCACGGCCTCTGCCGCCGCGACCACGGAAACCGCCATCGCCGAATCCATCACCATCAAATCCGCCACGGCCTCTCCATCCGCCGCGACCACCTCTGCCGCCACGGTCAAAACCGCCATCAAATCCACCGCGGCCACCATCAAATCCACCCCTACCGCCACGGTCTCCGTCAAAGCCACCCCTTCCACCACGGTCTCCGTCAAAGCCGCCTCTTCCGCCGCGATCAAATCTTGGCGGCGGCCCATCAAATCCGCCGCGGAAACCGCCACGGCCGCCAAACGGCGGCGGCGTGTTAAACTGGCCGTCCGCGGGCTTGCTGTTGGCAATCTCGTCTTTAAGATCGGTTGGGCCTAAAAACATTTAATTTCCAATATCTGGTTCATCATAACATGTTAAAACATACTTTATATGTGAAATGACAGATACATTAAGACTTAATTTTACAACAAAAAATGGCGGATTTTTTTTCAGGAAAATAAAATTTCGTGGATTTTCTGTAAGATCCCTGAAGAGTTAATTTTTTCGGTTCCTCTATTCTTCAGTGATGACTCTTTGCACTGAGTTAAGCGTTCTTGTTGTTTTCATAAAGCTACCTTTTAAAGGAAAATATAAAAGTTGCATAAAAAATGGAAAAAACTTCAACAAGAAAGCTCCGAACACGCATTTTGCTGTTCTTTATTATGATTTGATCATTATTGTAAAACACTAATTGGGTAAAAATCTTAAATTTGCTATAATGAAAAAAAGTAAAAAAAGCTATGCTCTCTTTGAGAATAGCTGTTCTAATGATCAAACCATATTTGACATAACTTTTAAGAGAACAAGAATTGGTTTGTTAACTATTTAAAAAAGAATAGATATGTTAAAATAATAAATAATACAAAGTGAATATCCACAATCCATTTTCTTCCTCTGGTAGCTTCCATACTTGTTATACCTTTTTATTTTTGTATTCTATCCATATATTTTATAGGTGTATCATGTATATCATATGATTTATTCTTTGAATTTTGCAAATTATGCAGGAATCTAAAGGGATAAGCCAATGGTCAATAAATTGATGTAAATTCCCAATTATGATACAATGAATTATCCCTTATGATGATTAAAATAAGTGGTTGAAACGTTTGAACACTCTACTTAATGAATCAACCAAACAAAATTTACTAAAGTCCCCAAAGTTCTTATGAAACTATGGTGACTAGTGTAATAAACAGCCCATTGCCCCCCCTCTCTCTGGGTTCCATGTATTTATAATGGTTATCAACTTACCAAAACCAAACCAGTAAATCGTTCAACTCCTCTAACATAATAATTGAAAAAAAAACATATTATTACAATATAAAAAACAACATACTTACCTGTTTTATAATACATTATATACCAAAACTTGTTCTCTTATTTATAAAAGTAAATAGAACTTATGTACTTTTCTTATAATTTAAGATAGGTATGAAAAAGACAATCCAAACATTTTTTCTTCTTTCATCAGGGGTGTATATTCTACATGGGATCCCCTGCTCAGGGGGGGGTGGGGGGTAGGGGGGGAAATAAAAAATAAGTGGTTGGAGGGAAAAAAAATGTAAAAATTAAGAAAACTGAAAACAATTTTTCTATTTCCCCCCCTCCTTGGTGAAAAAAAATGTGTGGTAGGCTAGGGATAAAATAAATAAAATATAGAGTTTTTTAAATATTTTTCCATTTTCCCCCTACTTGGTGAGAAAAAACTTGGGGGGGAAGAAAAATAAAAAATTTTGTAGCAGGTGAAAAAAAATAAATCTTGTGCAGAATATACACCCCTGTCTTTCATTTTACATTTTTATAGGTACTTTTTAAAGAAAATTACATACGTCCTATATACTTTCATTAAAATCATATTGAACAATAAGTAAAAATTCATGATAATTTACCTAGAAACTTTTATAAATCCGTTTTTACTTATCATTTGATATGATGAAATAGATTAAAAATAATATCAGAAAAATTAATTCTTAAAAGAAAATTGATTTTAGTTTATTTGTATCAGTTTATTAGCTTTTGGGGGCTTCGCCACAAGGGGGTGTTACCCCACATATATTATTTTCAAGAGAGTCTCACAAAGAAAATATAGGTATATTCCTTCGGAAGAACTTTAGCTTCCTCCAGAAATTCTAACTTGTTTTATACCTTTATAAGGTGAACAACAAAACTAAATTCAATTTAAATGGAGGGTGAAAAATATCTAAAATAGTACTCACTCCTATCCCTACTCCTGTCATTCTCTCTACCCCAGCGGGACTCGCGCCTGCCACTCCTGCGGTCATCACGGTCATCCCTGCGATCACGATCCCGACGGTCGCCGCTTCTGCGGTCATCCTTATCGCGGTCTCTGTCGCGATCCCGATCCTTTTCGCGAGAGCTGTCGTCACGCCTGCTAATATAAAAATAGTTTCTCAATAATTTTTAAAAGTTTCCATTTAAAAAAGATGTTATTTTTTTATATAAACTGTTTAAATCCCCTACATTATGATAGATAATATGAGTATGACCTCTTTATAAGTCGAGATTAAGCGAAAGTGAAAAAAAACCGGCCAGACTGATCATAGTTATAAAATAGTTTCTTTATTTCAATTTAAAGTACTAGCGGCTACGCCCCTAGAGGCAACAAGGGGCACTTGAGGAGGGATAGTCGAATTTGATAACTCAATTTCTTATTTTAGATTTTAAATGAAAAAGTAACAAAAAAATTTATTTTTTTTTTTTTGGGGGGGGGGGGCGAAATTTTTTTTTGGGTGTGGTGGCCTTGGGGGTGTCTAACCCCCCAAGAAAATAGTTATAAACCTTCCCGGGACCTATGAAAAGCTACCCTGTTAAGGAGAACCCGATCGGTTCAGCGGTTAGCGAGATCCTTCGGAACAAACACACAGACACACATCCTGTTACTTTATTATAAGGATGTAGTTTGTAAAATTTGAAAAATCTCCCATTAAAAAATTGCAATAGGTATTAAATTACTTTACAAGTAGAATAATTGGTTGGTTTTAAGTCACATGATGTAAATTTTATTGCCTTTACTTATTGTGTCGAATAAAAAATAAACCTATTATCTCTATCATCCTCTCTTCCCCAGCGGGACTCGCGTCTGCGTTCCCCGCGGTCGCGAGATCGGTCCCTGCCGCGGTCACGGTCACGCGAAGACCTGTCCCTGTCGCGGTCCCTGCGGTCACGATCTCGATCACGGTCACCCTTGTCATGCTTGTCCTTGTCATCGTCACGCTTGTCCTCGCCAATCATCTAGGCAAATATTCAATTAAAGTTTAAAACAAACATTAATCATTAACAAGGAAGACAACATCCATAAAAGCGAAGCTCTGAAATGGTAGGACATATGAACATTAACACTTGAAGAGTGTTAGAACTGAATAAGCAGAATAAAAATGTATAAAACCTAAAAAAATTGTCAGTAAATTTGTTTCAAAAATTGCTTAAGAGGAGGATAATGACGTGCAATTTTGGACTTGATTATAGAGATGCTTCACTTATAACATATAACATTGTACTATGTTGTACCTATTGGGAATTAATTACATTTTTTTATCAAAACGTTTAAAATTGGGGTTTTTTGATAGTTTAGTAGATAATAGGTTTGAGTGAGAAGCAATTAAAGTACCTAACATGTTTCCAAAATGTCATTAATTCAATTCAGGTTTATTTTAGTACTTGAATTTCTCAGGAAATAAAACATTAAAAGTGTAAGAAAAATGATAGATAAATTGATCTGCAATCAAACTTCTAGTTTTTGACAACGGTATGCATTCGAGTGCTTTCTTTAGCAAAGCGCACCAATTGCATCTTTAATTCCTACTATTTCATATTTTGTAAGTAAAGTTTGTTTACTGATGATGCTGGAAATGTCGTCGATGGTAAAACTAGTTTATGTTTACCTGATTATTTTGAGGAATAGGGGGAAGTTGTGGGGGAACTCCAAGCATTGGGGGAGGTCCAGTTGGTAGTGCAAGTCCTGGAGGGAACCTGGAAAAAAATAATTATGTTTTTTGAAGTTCAATCAACCAAAGACGTCAAATTTAAATATTTTTAAAATTAATTCGAGTTGAGAGTTTTATTTTTTGCATTTTTGAATATTTACTGTTATTAAAGAATAAATTCGTACAATACTTTTAACGGCAATAGGCCTTCAATTGTAGTTCAAAAAATTTAGTTGTAAAGTTCAAATTTTTATTTTTAACATTAAAGTTTATTAAACTCACCTAATTGGGGGAGGATGATTGGTATTAAGTCCAGGTAAACCCGGCGGGGGTCCAGATACCAGTGGGGGACCAGTCATCAAGCCTGCAGCCCCAGAGACCATGGGCGGGACTCCGGGTGGGCCGGAGACGATTGGTGGCCCCCCCGGGAATCCAGGTCGCAATATTAGGTTACCCAGAGGTCCTTGCCCTGGAAAAAATATTACATAAGTAAAGTTATTACAATTAATTATTAAATATATTATATATGTAGTTAAGTTCTTCCTCTATTAATTCAAGATATTTATATACTAGTCTAGCTTGAAGTAGAACTTCAAAAGAAAAAAAGCTTCTACAAACTTTTAAAGTTATCTATGAAAGCAATAGATTACCTAGGTAACTGAAATCAACAAAAATATTTTTAGATAGTTAGTCCTGGGTCAATTCTTTCTAGAAAGATAAAGACATTTCTAGTGGAGAAGCCACTGTTCTACAAAAAATCTACCTGGTGGAGGTAAGAGACCAGGAGGGGGTCCCAGCAGACCAGGGGTACCGTGTTGGGGAGGGAACATGTGGGGCGGTGGTCCCCCCATCTGTCCATGATCCATTTGTGGGGGTGGTAGCCCGGGGGGCAGCGCTATCTCCGGCGGCTGGGGCACACTTAGCCCCGGTGGCAGTCCTGGCGGAGGCAAAATTTCCGAGAACGATGTAGGCGGCGGAATATTTGTGGCTCCGCCCCCTTGCGGCGGCAAAGTGGGTGTGTTCATCATGTTGCGCGCATTATGGAGCGCAACTCCGCGCATGGTTTTAATCCATTCTGGCATGGTGTCTTCGTCAAAAGTTCCACCCTCTTCTAGTTCTGCCATATCAACCTTAAACAATAATAAAGTTACATGCGTGGCTTTACTTAAAACAAGTATCAGACAAAATATCAGTGTATAATAAACTCTATGACAAATATATTTTTGGACTTAGTGGAATTATCCTACCATAAACCTTGAATCTAGTCTTTTTGTATGTTAACATCGATGTACCTTTAATGCTTTAATCTTTCTAATTAAGTGTCCAAAAAAATCAGCAAAATGATAATAAAACTGTTTTTATCGGGTAGTCTAAATATAAATAAATTTTAATAAAGTGTAGGTAGTAATTTTTTTTGTAAATTTTGGAGTCAATAGAATACTGTAATTGTTATCATTACAAAAATAACTTTTAATTTTTAACACATGGATTAGTTGGCCTTCTGTAAGGAAGTTTTTTTTATAATAAGGACATAATATTTCACTCAAAGTTACTTTTAACGTATCTAAAATTACAAAGCTTTTAACCTAAAGAAGAAAAAAAATAGGGGGAAAAATCCCCACCCTTATTTTCAATTTATTAAAAAATAGGGAAAGTGGGTGTCTCTTTCTCATAAGGCAAAAAAAGTGTTCTTTACCTGTGGATCCAATTTATGGATAGGAATATAAGAAACTCCCAAATCCACATCCCAATAATCCTTCCATTGTTTATCCTAAAATAAAAATTATTCATAATTTATTTGAAATATTTAATTTTCTGAGCACAATCTGATCAGTAAATAATAGATAAATAACATTAGACAGACAATCAGATACAATAACCATTCACACATCTTCTTCTTTGTTTGAAATAAAAGAGATTATTGAGTGGTATTAATACGCAATATTACAGCCCTGATCCCAAGCTCTTTTGCAAAGAGCGTCGTTCATTACGGCGACTTATTTTGTGACAGCTACCATACTCGGCGGGGGTGAGGCAATAAAAAGTAGCTATCATGAGACAGAGGGTCAAGTCATAATGTACTTGAGCATGGAGCTTGAAACAGCCCTAGTAGCTATACAAATGTATCTAAGTGCATCACTTTATCCTCCATTTTCTTATCTCTGTTATCGAAGGTTGCAAAATTACCTTCATTCCCTTGCCAGGAGCCCAGGCCAAAGTGATTGGCTTGCCATGGAGCTTAAACTTATGCAGGCTCTTCAGTGCTCGAGCAGCATCCATTCGTCTAAAAGATTTAATATTTTTAGGATAATGTGGTATTAAATCTCATGTAGTTATCCTAATCTGTTTTAAGCTTAGAAAGTGTGTTTAATTAAGCATAGAGAAATAAAACATACTGTTATAATGATTTTATACATATGAGAAAGTGAATTAATAAAAACAATAACAAAAAATATCTAGAATAATAAAATTGAATCTTCAACTATTCAACTATAACAAGCAGATTACCCCTAATGATCTAATGATGACAGTATTATTGTTAATGTTCAATGTTCATATCTAAAATAAATGAAAATTGTACCAACCTGTTCAAACAAATGAAAGCACATCCTCGGGGTGGAATCAAATCAATTGAATTGATCTAAAACAGTAAATATTAGGTTACTAAGAGAATATTATATTTTTCCTACATGAAACCTTATATGAAAAACGATCTGTCGGTAGGATAATATATTGCTTACCCCATATCCGATATGGTTCTTCTTTGTAGTTAAGCTACTTATAGGTTCAGGGAAGGGTTTGATACTTTTTCCTATCATTAGGTATCTCCATCCGCCCTTGAAAAATCGCTGGTGGAAAAAATGAGAATAGTTCTTTATCGCATCGTATTATGAACACTGAACAAACAGCCTTCCACATATATAAAAAAAATACCATTATATGATTAAAAGCAGTTTTGTTTATTGGAAAAACATGAAAATTACAAACCAACACCGAGGCGTCAATCTACAGGAACCGGAAGATAAAAGTCCACAGATCAAGGGGAAAAGTCCTACGCTTATGAAACTGCATGGTATAACACACAAGCGCAGAATTTACCCCGTGACCTAGTGACCACTTGAGACCAGCTGATCATCAGCTGATTGGCAGGGTTCTCCAAATAAACCTGAACTAGCCTGGCAGGGATATTTTTCCTCAAGAAAAACTATTTTGCACAAAACTTTCCCCAAAATCATATTTGACCAACATAAAAGTTGTCAGCAATAGTTTTTCTTAAGGTTAAAATATTCCTCCAAATAACCGAGGGAAAAAACATTAGATTCAAAGTAAAAAGGTATTTAAATTGTATTACCTCGCCATATGTACCAAAACAATCAGATAAGTCTTCTGGCTGTACCAGTCTGAAATAAAATATTATTTTATCATTTGAATTTAAATACATAAATTTCATTTATTGCTATAAATAACCTGCATTCCTCGTTGTAGCTCTTAATAGTGCCTATAAAAAGGGGATATATTAAAACACTTTTTACCGAAGTACCTCGAATGACGTCATATTAGAATAGTCGATTTTTATACCTAATATGACGTCATTTGGGATGCTTTGGCTTTCTTTTATAGGCACTATAAAGAGCTTATTCAATGATTATCGATTATAAGAAGTAAATTTTAGTCAAAATTACTTAGAATAGCTTCGATAACTCAAAAATAAATAACAATGGCGTTCTCCTCTTTTTTTGAATTTTAAAAATTTGATTCCCCCCCCCCCCCCCCCGGCAGAGAACAACTATTTTAGGTTAGGTTATAGGCTAGGGAGCCGAGAGCTGCAGCTAGGCAGGCAAGGAGGCCTCGCGCTGCGGCTAGGTACATTTATCATTTTTGGGCCTAAATTGTACCTCACAGAAAAATATCTAAATCGATTTTTAAAAATAAAATTTCTTACCAAGTGAAGGGGTTGGGTTTAAAGTTAAAAAAATTAGAACTACTTGTTCTACTAGAACTTTGTTAAATATAATATTATTTAAAAATGTGTAACTTGAACATAGGTTATATCTGTATATCAAGAATATTTAGACTGGTATCTGTGGGATTTACCTAGATATGTGTCCAACCCAAAGGGTGGTAGAACAGACAGACAAGTGTCCAGGTTTGATTGGGGGGAGGCCTTTCTTCTTTCTCTCTTCCTCATGAAGACGCGCCTTAATAGCAAAAAAATTGTTAATTAGGTAGTTCTTTTCGATTTGTTAAGATGGGACATGTACTATAGCCGCCTTTCTTATTAAATAATCTATAATACAAAGTAGAACGATGTCTGTCCGTCTGTATGAAGCTTAAGAGCTCAGTAACCACTGAAACGATTGGTCTCTACTCTTAAGGCAATATACCTACTGGTCCTGTGATGGATTTTAGCTCTTTTGTTGCAGAGGGTGAGACACCCCCCGCAGCACTCATTTAGGGAAGCTTAAGGCAATTTAAAATATCTTGAAATGGTTTTAGGCAGTTTTTTCTACCCCTACTGTGAATAAAGATAAGATCCTCTAGATACTAGTGACAATGCTATTATTTTATTTTTTAAAATACATAAAATTGTAGATGCTGCATTTTTTCTATTATTAAATGTATTGTCATTTATGTCTGCCTTTACCTAACGTTTTAGTAATTTTGAAAGAATATTATAATTAACCTTCTCTTCCTCCTCTTTCTGTTTCCGCTTCTCCTCTCTCTCCTCCTCCCTACTCCGCTTTCCATCTCTGTCACGTGACCGGGATCTTCTCTTGCGCCGGTCACGTGACCGGGACCTGGAACGGGACCGACGGCGCTTCGACTTCTTGTGGCGGTCGCCGGACCGGGAACGCGATCTTGACCGCCTATCTTTAGACCTAGATAAAAACAATTTCTAGGCAATTTAATAAGATTACAGGGCAATTAGAGCTAATTAGGGTTTCTCATTACAAAAAGACAAAGTAACCAAAATTGTTGTTTAATAAGTTTTACACTAAAGGGGTGTAAATTTTCAAATTTGACCCTGCTGAGGGGGGTGGGGGGGGGGGGGGGGGGAGAGAAAAAATAAAAAAAATTATGTGGTTGGGGGGAAAAAAGTAAAAATTAAGAGAACTAAAAGCATTTTTTTTCCATTTTTCCATTTTATTTCCTTCCTTGCTGGAAAAAAACTAGGAGGGAAAAAAATAAAAATATTTGCAGCAGGGGAAAAAATGAATCTTGTGCAGAATATACACCGCTGCACTACTAGTTTGGAACTAACCAATCACAATTCAATAAATGTACACGAAGTTTCAAAGCCGACGATCAAGATATCGTGGTCTTGAACCTTTAAGTACCAAATGCCGGGTAGTTTCACGAAATGCATTTGAACTTAATTTAGTGAACCGCATATTTTTTCCTAGTTAATGGGTTAAACTACATTTATATAGCATATATTTCAAATAAATTCAATTTTCTACCACGTAGTTTTTAAAGTATCAAAACTTGAAAATTGTCTATTTGTGATGGGTATATGCAATTTAAAAAGACAATTTTCAAGTCTTGATATTTTAAAAACTACGTGGTAGAAAATTGAAATTCTTTCAAACATATGCCATATAAATGTAGTTTAACCATTTAACCAGAGCTGGATCTTTAAATCGTTTTGATGGTGCACTGAATTGGGGCGATTCAGAGGTGAACCAGAGGTGCGCTGATGGTGCGCCACAGCTACTGCTATTTTACATGGATCTTTAAAAACATTTTTTCCGCACGGTGTTGCTAGATCGCTGGTGACACTCAATAAAATATCCATACATGCCAGTACCATTTTATAACTTAAGTCGGGTCAGTACGGTGTTTTATATAAAACAATATATAATTTATTTTAAAAATAACTATAAAAATGTTTTCACAATAGTTTTGCAATAAAATATTAAACTAATTTTAAAAAAATATTTATTTATTAAATATGATTCACCCTGATTTAGCGCGGCAATGCCACTAGTTGAGTACCATTGGCGCGCTGGTACCGCGCCACTGGCCGTGCTAAATCGCCCATGTCAATTCGATTTAAAGATTGGTATTAATAATCTGATGGTGCGCTGAAATGAATCGCCCCGGTTCAGCGCACCTCTAAACGATTTAAAAATCCAGCTCAGGATAAAATATGCGGTATACTAAATTAAGTTCAAATATATTTCATGAAACTACCCCTTTACGTAAAAGAATAGTGGAAGCGCGAGCTATATGTAATTCCACACAAGGGGTTGGGACCCTGTGTCTATTTTATATTGGGTCTTTGAAATGAACTAAGAACGCCAGAAATATGATTACAGCAGATCACTGTAAAAGAAGTTAGAACAGAAAGCAAGGGGGGGGGGCACATCTGACACTTTTGCGTAAACAGGGAATATAGGCTTTGTCTTAGGAGTTATAGGATAGGTTATTTGGGGAAAAAGTTTAGTTTTTGGGTGTATTTTCCTTATATTTAAAAAAAATTTTGATAGGTCTCCAGGTTCAGGTGCTGCAGGCTGGAAGGTCACTTCTGGACAGGTATAAATGAAAAAAAAAATTTGTTTGAAGAGTTAGAGATCAACTTATTAAACCAAATATGCATCTTTTGGGATGTTATGAGCATATATGAAGAAAAAATAAAAATCAGCCTCCAGGTTCAGGTCCTGCAGGCCTCCATGTGAATTCTGGACAGGTAAAAACTGAAAATTTTAAATTTTATAGTTAGAACAAAACTTATTTTACAAAAGTTGCTACTTTATGGATGGTATGAACTAATTTGAAGAAAAATTTGAAATCGGGCTCCAGGTACAGGTACTGCAGGCCTCCAGGTAAATTCTGGACAGGTAAAAACTGAATTTTTTTACTGAACAAAACTTATTTAACAAAAGTTGCTACTTTATGGGTGGTATGAACTAATTTGAAGAAAAATTTGCAATCGGGCTCCAGGTTCAGGTACTGCAGGCCTCCAGGTAAATCCTGGACAGGTAAAAATTGAAAAATTTTAATTTTATAGTTAGAACAAAACTTATTTTACAAAAGTTGCTTATTTATGTATGGTATGAACTAGTTTGAAGAAAAATTTGAAATCGGGCTCCAGGTTCAGGTACTGCAGGCCTCCAGGTAAATCCTGGACAGGTAAAAACTAAAAATTTTCACTTTTAAAGTTAAGCATAAATTATTTAACAAAAGTTGCTACTTTATGGATAGTATTAACCAATTTGAAGAAAAATTTGAAATCGGGCTCCAGGTACAGGTACTGCAGGCCTCCAGGTAAATTCTGGACAGGTAACAACTGAAATTTTTTACTATTGAAGTTAGAACAAAACTTATTGAACAAAAGTTGCTTCTTTAGGGATGGTATTAACCAATTTGAAGAAAAATTTGAAATTGGGCTCCAGGTACAGGTACTGCAGGTCTCCAGGTAAATTCTGGACAGGTAAAAACTGAAATTTTTACTATTGAAGTTAGAGCAAAACTTATTGAACAAAAGTTGCTTCTTTATGGATGGTGTTAACATATTTGAAATAAAGATTTTAGTTTGGAATACACTTTTTTAACTCTCTTCTTTCAGATAATTTAGAATGGTTTAATATTTTCCATCAAATACAAATTGTCAGGAAATGTAATAATTTCTAAGTGTATCTGAAATTTGGCTGATATACAAAATAATATTTATCAATTGTGTAGCTCACCTTCTGTGTCTGACTGTCCATTACTTAATTGCTATCACAATAAATAGTTGAATTATTTTCATGATATTTCAATCTTAGTTCACTTCTTTCAGTTGCAGGCTTGAACTCTTTCTTATCTTCCTCAGTATTGTTTGTTTCACCAAATATCTTTTCATTATACTCTACTTTCCTTTGTCTAACAAAAAGTTCATCACAGTTGTTCAGCAGGATGGCCAAAGCAGTGATGAAATGAACGGCTTCCATGCACTCCACCACTAACCTTGCTTGAAAATAATACTTTTGAGTGTTTTCAAGGTTGAAAACGAAGAAGATAGGTATCTCTGGCTTGCTAGTAATCCTGGCCTTGATATTGCTCACATATTGGCTGTATGTGTTTGTGTTTTCATTTGGATTATTTCTGCGCAGCACAGACATTACAATTGAGCTTCTGATGTGGCTCATGTACATGATGTTTATCTGTTTTCCTTCATGTCTTAGATATTCCTTTACCTTTTCTACCAGCTGGAATAAGTACTTATCCCACAGATGAATGTCTTCCTGGCAGTTGCCAGGAAAACTCATGATCAGGATAGTTGGTGGCTCTTTGTCTGTGTCAAAATTTACATTTGACATAATCATTTCACTCATTTTTCCGATGTACGGAAAAATGAGTGAAATGATAATGTCAAATGTAAACATTCTACATTTTATTTCTTCAATCCTTACGTTAGTCTTCTGTTCTCTTAATTTCCAATTATTTTTATTTAATCTTTTTCAGTAACATCCTTCCACAACTTGTTTTCTTACCTGGGTATGGATAATTTATATTTGTTTTATCTTCTTAGGAATTTTTTACTTTATGTAAATAGTTATTGGTTACCTTTGTTGAATAAGATCTGAAAGAAATGGCCCCATCTACCGTTGATTTTCTTCAAATTAGTTCCTACCATCCATAAAGAATCAACTTTTGTTAAATAAGTTTTATTCTAACTTATAAAGTAAAAAAATTTCAATTTTTACCTGTCCTGGATCTACCTGGAGGCCTGCAGGACCTGAACCTGGAGCCCGATTTCAAATATGTTAATACCATCCATAAAGAAGCAACTTTTGTTGAATAAGTTTTGTTCCAACTTCACACACTTATTAAATTTAACCAACCAAAGAATTTTTTATCAAATCTTAACCAGACAAATGCCATCAAGCTAAAAAAGATGCGTAGATTTCATTTCTGGCAACCAGAAAATCTGCAGAAATCGAATTCACGAGATCCAAAAAAGTTTCATTAAAAAAAACCTTACACCAAAAATAACAAACAATAATTATAACGACGACTTAGTTTCTTTTTCCTGTTTAATACGAATATTGAAACTAATTTTCAGGCATGCATGTTTGTTGGTATAGTACTTTTTTTAGAAACCAAAATACAGACATATATAAAACTACGAAATTGTATATTAGTCACTAGAAAGATTATATTTTTTTTCTTGCTTTAAAACAACTTTTTGTACATAAAAACCCGTAATGTCTTCATTATTGACACAAACATGCATGCTGTATAGTTTTAAAAAATTTAGTCAAATAAAATACCTGATTCGAATACAAAGCAAGAAATAAAGGTTATCAACTCCCTATGAGCTTTTTGTGTTAAATGGAATTATTAATAAGAATAAAAGAGTTTCAAAAAAAAGTAAAATAACAAAATGTTAGGTGAATTGTTAATATTAAATCAATCAAAAAATGTTTTACATTCTTATAATTAATTTCAATAAAACATATATATGCTCAAGAAAGGTTATTTATAATTATGAATTCTACCAGACTAAAATATAAAAGGGGAAATAGTTTATGAAGACGACACAAAATGATTTTAAAAATTACTTATTTTTATCTTTTTTTTTTAATCTTTAACAATTTTAATGTTTTTATTATGTAAATATATAAAGTATTATTCAAACTTAAAGGATTTAATCTTTTTCTTTGTAATTTATATGTCAAAACAGTGTAAAAATGAAGTTCTTAATTACGAATTTTCAAATCATTAGATTTTAATACAATTTATTATAGAAATAAAGAATAATTTCAACAAAAAAAAATTGCTACAAAAAGGCTTACTGTATTATTAAACTGACTTAATTGTATAATTACATTTATTTTGTTTATTTACCTTGAAAAATGAGTGTTTAAGTGCTGCATTGGTTAAAATCAAACCTAAAAGTGCTCTATATTCAGTGACAGAGTGAAAAAAATATATACCTTGTTTTATAGTTTTTGATCTCTTTTTTTATATATTTTTATCTGATATGTATATCAAAATTTAAAAGTATCTATTTCATTAGATATTCATACTTTGCTAAAACGTCTTGATTACTTTTTGCACTATATTTGCTCTAAAAAGGATTCTTTATCTGACTTTTACATTTAAAATGAAAGATTTTATGCCAATTTCTGTGTTGACTATAGAAAAAAATAATTATATTGTTTATATGCAATTTTCTATAATAAAATGTGAGAAATGCCTTTTTTCACATGTAGGGCGAAAAAAGTAACACTGAAAATATTTTTTACGTCTTAAGCATGTCCTAAACTCAAAGATAATAAACTTTCATAAAAGATTTATTTCAGAATATGTCATTTAGGGCATAAAATTAATTTTGCAAATTAACATTGCAAATGTTTGCCAATAACTTTTAAAAATGATTTCTGCGGATTTTCTAATTAACATGGGTGTTTTCTACACATTTTCCCCTTTCTAAAAATACCTTCCTCATAAAGCTTCGGGAAAGTATATACTTTTCGAAAATGATATGTGTTCAATAGTAAAAAATTTCAGTTTTTACCTGTCCAGAATTTACCTGGAGGCCTGCAGTACCTGTACCTGTAGCCCGATTTCAAATTTTTCTTCAAATTGGTTAATACAATCCAAAAAGTAGCAACTTTTGTTCATAAGTTTTGTTCTTACTTCAATAGTAAAAATTTCAGTTTTTACCTGTCCAGAATTTACCTGGAGGCCTGCAGTACCTGTACCTGGAGCCCGAGTTCAAATTTTTCTTCAAATTGGTTAATATTATCCATAAAGAAGCAACTTTTGTTCAATAAGTTTTGTTCTAACTTCAATAGTAAAAAATTTTAGTTTTTACCTGTCCAGAATTTACCTGGAGGCCTGCAGTACCTGTACCTGGAGCCCGATTTCAAATTTTTCTTCAAATTGGTTAATACTATCCATAAAGTAGCAACTTTTGTTAAATAAGTTATGCTCTAACTTTAAAAATGAAAATTTTTAGTTTTTACCTGTCCAGGATCCACCTGGAGGCCTGCAGTACCTGAACCTGGAGCCCGATTTCAAATTTTTCTTCAAATTAGTTCATACCATACATAAAGTAGCAACTTTTGTAAAATAAGTTTTGTTCTAACTATAAAATTAAAATTTTTCAATTTTTACCTGTCCAGAATTTACCTGGAAGCCTGCAGTACCTGAACCTGGAGCCCGATTTCAAATTTTTCTTCAAATTAGTTCACACCATCCATAAAGTAGCAACTTTTGTTAAATAAGTTTTGTTCTAACTTCAAAAGTAAAAAAATCAGTTTTTACCTGTCCAGAATTTACCTGGAGGCCTGCAGTACCTGTACCCCGATTTCAAATTTTTCTTCAAATTAGTTCATACCATCCATAAAGTAGCAACTTTTGTAAAATAAGTTTTGTTCTAACTATAAAATTTAAAATTTTTAAAATTTTCAGTTTTTACCTGTCCAGAATTCACCTGGAGGCCTGCAGGACCTGAACCTGGAGGCTGATTTTTATTTTTTCTTCATATATGCTCATAACATCCCAAAAGATGCATATTTGGTTTTATAAGTTGATCTCTAACTCTTCAAACAAAATTTTTTTTTCATTTATACCTGTCCAGAAGTGACCTTCCAGCCTGCAGCACCTGAACCTGGAGACCTATCAAAAATTTTTTTAAATATAAGGAAAATACACCCAAAAACTAAACTTTTTCCCCAAATAACCTATCCTATAACTCCTAAGACAAAGCCCATAATCCCTGTTTACGCAAAAGTGTCAGATGTGCCCCCCCCCCCCCCCTGGCTAGTGACGAAAAAGGTGTCCGCAACTTAGGTCAGGTAATTGTCTGGATCATACATTTATTGGTACTAATGTTATTGTCAGTTGTTCTTTGTAAACGCCGCGTAGTGTCCTCGTGTATGGGGGGGAGATACAACCAAAGGATTTAAAGGATCATACCTGGATCTTCTACGACTCTTCTTGTGCCTCCGTCCCGAGTCATCAACCATTATGACGTCATCATCAGACTCTCCAGCGTGCTCCCCTATACAGGCAGAATATAGGAATAGGTATAACCAACAAATAAAATGAATATTTGAGTTTCAAATTAAAGGGTCGTCTTTTATAATTTTAGACAGGTATTTTAAATAAATCACTGCTTTTCATGTGATGTTTAGTGGAAAGCTCAGCGAACGATATTGCACATTATAAAATCTATCAATAAATAAGTTTACCCTATAAATTATATACTAGAATCGGGCGAAGTAACTAATAATAAAAATTGAATATTGCATTTGAATTTAGTTTAGAAAGTTTTTTCCACTGGACTAAATAGCAAAAACACTTGAAATATCTTACATGAAAAGTCCTCTTTACCTTCTTCCAAGGGGGATTGGCGCGGAGGTGCACGGGATGAGTCCAGGGGACGGAAACCAGGAGGAGGTGCCACACCTTGGTTCTGTGAGGGGGGAGGTGCCCCGGTGTGGGGATAGCCCTGTGGAGGTCCCATTGTGGGGAAACCAGGTGGGGGACCTAGAACAAAAAAAATCATAATATTTTTGAAACTTATTAATGAACAGGAAAATAATTTACAGTAAGAAAATTCAAGGTGAATTTTAATAATTTCTAATATCTTTTTCAGGTTATTACTTTTATCTTCTACTAAAAATACTAATTAGGTCTTAACTAGCGGCTCGACTCTAGTGACTCCAAAATTTGAAATAAAAAAGCCTTAAACCCCCTTAAAATAAATATTAGGTACCTAATGAGGCATCTCTAAAAAAAATTGGAATTCCCATTTATGAGATCCTTAGCTTCAAACAATAAAACTTACTTTTTTATTAATTAGTCTTAATTACTTGGTGTCTTTAGATATATGTTAAAAGTAACTTACCCGAAAAATTCTGATTTTGAAAATGCGACATAAAACCAGGCGGATTTGAACCTGGTCCCACTCCACCGGCGGATGCCGCCGTAACTTGGGCGGGTGAACCGGCGAGAGCATTGTTGCCGCCGAGACCAGGAATGTTAAACTGGATGGTTTGGTGGGAGGGAGGGAGCACCCCGCTAACATTCGGCGGTGGGGCAGACGTTTGAGGTGGTAAGGGAGGCGCTTGTTGACCGCCCAAGGCGCCAGGTAACAGTTGGCGAAGCTGGCTGATCTGCTCGTCGTCAATTTCCCGGCGGGATTTCAAGTAGTTCAGCAGTGTTGGGTTATCAAGCAATGCCTAAATATTCAAATATTAGCATAACTTAAGATTTAGTCAATTTCCAAGTAATAATTTGTATATCAGTCTGTCATTTCAAATTCAATTCTACTTATGCTAGGGAAAGAACAATAGATAGCAGATAAAAGAAATCTAACTCAAAATATTTACGAGCTAGGTTCAGAGGATAGTATTTCATAAATATGAATTGAGGGGGAAAGATTTTTTTTCGGCTACTGTCCTTTTATGATAAATGCTTCATGCTTAAGTATTTGTAGGTGTATTTCAATATCTATCTTTCTGTCAAAAATCTAACTATTTTTCTACCTGTCTGACTATCTTTCTACCTGTCTGTCTGTCTGTCTATCTAACTATCTATCTAATCTATCTACCTTAATAGCATCAATAGTTTGTGGGTTTACAGGATCATTGTCTACATTGTCCTCTTCTTCGCTTCCATAGTCAAAATCCAGCAGCTTCTTGTCAAACTAGAAAAGATATTTATCACATCGTATTATAGACCACTTTCCTCGGATATTAAAATGAAAAGTTAAAAGTTTAAAACTGGTATTAATTTTATGACATTTATTTTAATATTCGTGGAAAAATTCTGTTGTACGATGCTATGATTTTTCAGTATTGCTGAGTACCAGTTCTAATCCGGAGGATACTAATCGGTATCGAAGCCATACTGGAAAAACACGTTAGTAGTGAAGCTACTTAATAAATGTAATATTTCCGTATGTCTTCTCCGTAGCTGAGTTTATAAAAATACTTTCAAATTATTTTTTAGACTTTGTGATCAGCAAACCTACTAGAAGAGAAACTTTAATAAACCATAATGGTGCTATTTGTAATTGTATTTACAAATGACTAAACATGAACAACTTGCATGTTTTATACCAACTTGCAAAAATTAAACAGCTGATTATCTGTGCTCACCTTGACTGCTGGAGGATTTTTCAACAGCTGTTTGATTGTGTTTAATTGTTGTAGATCCTTCTTGTCAATTCCGTTACTACTACTATTGTCTCTGTTTCATAAAATTGATGAATTTTTTAATTCCTTTTTTGGAAAGATAAATCAATGGATCATAAAAATAACAGAATGCCCGATTAATTCATTTTTCAACAAGGTAGAGAACATCCACAAGTAGTGAAGCAAAAAAGTGATTTAAAGAAGAAATGTTCATTGGTCTTACTCTTAATTCAAGAATATATCTATAAAAAACCACTAGGTATACCTTTCAAACGTGTACTATATGATTTAATATTTATATTTTTGCAGAATGTCTACAAGACTAACAGACCAATTAAATAAAATACCGGATGCTTGTTGGAACAGAGTATCTTTAAAAGAAAAAGATAGCAGCCGTGATAATCACAATACAGCGACTGATTGACGGACAGGAAGTTTATTATAGAGTAGCTTCGCTTGACTCTAAAAAAATATAAAGAATAAAAAATTCAAATATTCTTCCCTTGATTTTGTGTCTCTACCCCCATCTCTCTGTCCCCCCTCCTCTCTTCTGTTACTGCTGGGGGGATCCTTCAAGGGGGTGGTGTGTAATTTTCCTGAAACAAAAATTGAGCAAATGAGATAGGTACTAAAACAATTACAACCATTACTAGCGCAACAAAAATGATAACAGTGAAGTGTGATACAGTAAAGATAAAGAAAATCATTAAATAAATTGTGCTGAGAATTAATTTTAACAAAAGAATAAAGCTATATTAACAAAAAGAGTTTATTACAATTGAATAGATGCAGATGGTTAAAAAGGTATCAATGTAAAAATTCAAATTAAATATAAATAAAAATTTATCAGAATGTTAAAAATAAATAAAAGGATAACTTCCTATTTATGGCGTCAATTAAGCGTCAACCACCCCCCACCCCTCTTTCCTAAAACTATGCATTAGTGCCAACAATAAATAGCTCAGGGAGAAAGAGGGGGCAATGGGCTGTAAATTAAACTGGTGCCCAAAGTTTTATTTTGACATTATCTCAAAAAGATTGGCACTGTTAATTTATTTTGATTGGATGGTTCCAAATTACTTAGTGGTTTCCAAACTTTAAAACCATTCTTTGGGATGTACATCAATTTATCGTTGATTGTCCTATCCCTTAAGATCCCAGATTTTAACCCCAATCTAACTTTAAACAGGAAAATTATCAAGTCAAGATTTGCGGCTTCAGAGTTGCAAAAATAGTCTTAAATCGAACCAAAAAGGTAAAAAACATCAAAAGATCATCATGTTGAATCAGGATCTTATTTCTAAGGGGGGGGGGGGGGGCAAACGCCATAACTAGGAAGGTACCAAAATAAAAATGTTTCTTACCAATGTTTGGAATACCTGTAGTTTTAAACTGATGGTCTAACTGTTTATAAATCTCGGATTCTGGGTTGGCCATGTCAAACAGGGGTTGGATTACTTCACTTGGGAACACTAAAATAGTTATATTAGCGCGTAAGATCTCTTAAACAGCTGATTATTTAATAGTTATAAAGTTGTCCTGTAAGATAACTACAACGTCCAATTGGTCAGGATTTAAGGAAGCTAGTATTCGTATTCATATAAAAGTTATGTAAAAACAAAACTTATTTTTTAAAATATTTTTAATCAATTTTTTTCGATAAAAAATTGCATTAATTCAAAAATCACTTGTTTTTATCTATAATACCAAGTAGAACGATGTTTGTTTATTTGTACCGTCGCTATCCGCTGAACCGATATGGTTTTCCTTAACAGGGTAGCTTCTCATAGGTCCCGGGAAGCTTTATACCTATTATGGGGGGTGGGTACCACCACCATCCCAAGAGAAATCGCCCCTAGAAAAAAAATTATCCCCCACCCCAAAAAAAATTTTTAAACTTTTTTAAAATCTTTTCAAAAAATGGGTTTTGATATTAAACTCCCCTCTCAAGTGCTACTAGAGGCCTCTAGGGGCGAAGCCGTTAGTCCTATTTTATAATGTATTAATGTTTTTGTTAGTCTCTTAATATAAGATCTCGCTAACCATCCAAAAGTTCAAAGATGGTTCTATGCCATCTATATCAGAATTAAGCATTGGAATGGTTTTAGGACATTTTATTTCTAGAATTAATCTTAAGGTTAGGAATGAATAAAAACCATATATTTTTCAAACTTTAGCTGCTAGATGCTAAAAAAAACTTAAAAGCATACCTGCATTTTTCTGCCAAAGGTTGAGCACCCTGATAACCCGAGACTTCTCCTCCTCGTTACATTTGTAAAGGTAGAAAAAGGTGGCCGTAGCATTTTTGGCGAACCTCGGCGCAAAAACGTCCTTGTCAGGTCCGAATTGGTGACGAGATTGCCGCACTATTGAGTCGATCACATATAATCCTTAAAACAAAAATTATATACTAACAACAGAAAGAAATTATCTATTTTTTGATTTTTTTGTTAATTACTTTATTAGGTTAGGTCGGGTTAGATTATATTGGATACTTAGTAGCCCCACATGGGCCGTAGTCTTAGATAAGGGATAGGAAAAATAGTTATTTCTCGCATCGTATTATAGACAGCTATGCTAGACATAGTTTTTTCGTATGGATGAGAACCGGTTTCTATCCACCGTTTTCGAATGAATACGAGAAACCTCATTATCATTTTTAAAAAACTAAAATTGATAGTGAATGTTTGACTACCACCTCTCTCCCCTATCCCTTAAAAGACCCAAGTCATGATGTAATTGCTATTAATGCCAATGGTTAAAATTAAAGAATTCCAGACAGTAAAAATATTCTTAAAACTGAAGTTTGGCATGACTGTAAAGATATCGTTATATCTTCCGGATGATTCCTGGTACGAGCCTACCATATTAACATACCTGGAATTTTATATTCTGGTTTACATTTCTGTATGAATTTCTCCACGCTCTGTACCACATGCTTATAAAACTTGATTGCTCTGAACACAATGGACATAATAAAAGTGAAAGTTAATTTGGTTTAACCTTTTTTTGTAAAGTCAGTATAAAATATAAATAAATTTCATAAATTCTTAAATATATAATGATAACAAGAATAGGTAAAAGAGAAGCTTTGCTCAAACAATTTTGCCTCAAAATAAAAATTAGTATTGTTTTTTTTCAAAATCTAACCTGAACTTAATGTTCCCAGTTCAATTTTAGGCATATTTTATATTTGAAGCATCGTGATCGAAACCCTTTGAAAATTTGACCTCTAGTAATTACCTAAATCTTCCCACCCCTTTATTTGCTCCTTTAGTGATGGCCTGTGAAGGTTTTTGCTTCTATTTTTGCCGCTCTCTCAGCTGTACATCGCCTAACAAAACATGCTCCCCTTCCATTTCGTTCAGAACGTGGATGAATGCAGAGCAGAGCGAGAGAGCGGTTAATTTTTTTAAAAAATCTAAATTTATTTTTGTTGCGCTTTCTAAAACATACTTGATTATTGTAATTTGTAGGAATCACCATGCACAGTAAAATTAGAAAACAAAAAGGACGATCATGAAATAACTAAATATATAATAAGTGCTATCCGTTACAGACGCAACCGAAACAAACCAAAATATAGAAAAGATTTGCATCTAAAACTGGCGTTTTTTTTGCTTTTGCATTATTATATTCGTTCCTTATGGCAGATTTTGTGATGGCCGTCATCTTCGCCTTGGAGATGGGCGGCTTGACCTCGTACAACGAGGTCATCTCGTGGTTGAAGGCCTGGACAGCCTCCATCCTGATGCTGGTTACACCTGAATAGAAACAGAAATCAGGGATCTAAAGGGATAAGACAATGGCAGAAAATTTGATGTACATCCCCAAAGGTGATACACAAAATTACCCCTAAATAGAAAGTTAGTGGTTGAAACGTTTGAACACTCAACTTAGTGAATCAACAAATCAAAATTCACAGAAGTCCCAAAAGTTGTTGAGCTAACGATTAAGAAAACGTTATTATAAAACTTTGGGGACTAGTGTAATAAACAGCTCAACGTCCCCTCCCTCCCTAACCTATGTCAACATACCTCCTGGTGTCCTCTATTGTATAATATCACTTGTCTGTTGTTCTAATAATATCTGTGCTACCATCTAGCATTGCATTTCACCTCTGAAAAATTTTGTTTATTATTATCATGTTTGACTCTTGAGAGAATTTCTAACCATTTGTGTAAAAAAAAATAATTTTGTGATTAGTTGTTGTTGAGCCAATAAGAAAAGCTTATTATAAAACTTTGAGGACTAGTGTAATAAACAGCCCAATGTACCCTCCCTCCCTAATGTTTGAGTGTGTTTGTATTACTCATTCTACTTTTCAGAAATTCCTGTTCAGAATCTTGAATATATGAATGAATCCGTTGAATGAGAACCGGTTATCAGCCATACTGAAAAATCGTGTATAGTATCGTATTACTAAGAGACAATTTACTACGAATATCAAAATAAAATTCTTAAAAATCTTATAATTTTTCATTTTAATATTCGCTGAACGCTGTCTATAATACGATGCAATAAATAACTACTCTATCCAATATAAGGTGACGTTGTTTCACAAAATTAATTTTAACACAAATGGTTAACTTTTCAACGTAATATTCTCTGTAACCAATTGAAAATATAAAATGAAAAAAAAAATAAGAAAATGAGACTAGAAAGAAAAGTGTTATAATAAAAGGGAGGGCTACTTTTTAAACAACACAAAAACTTAGTCTTAATTCTAGTTTTAGTTCTGTGACTGTATGAGTTAAGACGGTTTTCAGCTGTTTCTTGTAAGTGTTTTTAACTCTTTTTGACTCTTTTGTGTTAGTTTAAAAATGTATCCTTAAGATATTACTCCCTGCTTTAAACATTAAATAAAAGCTCTATTTTTAACAAAATAAAATCTATCACATTTATGACCTTTTTTACATACTATCAAAATAGATTTTTTTCTTTTTCAAACAATATGATATATTTTTTGCATTGTAATAAATTAACATTTTAACAAAAAACTTAACCCCTTTAAACTCTGAACAATTTGCAAAACATTTAGTTCTAAATATGTGTCAACGTCACACGACACATTTCGCTTCTTTATTTACAACGTTGTAATATATATTTTGTCTCCTTAGCAACTTAAACTTCACCGCACACTTTAAATGTACTTTAAGTACTTAATGAATTTTAGACGAGTTTTAAAAACATTCTTACATAACATGATAATGGCACTTTGATAAAAACGTTACCATCCGTTATTAATAACAGCTATATATCTTTTATTTCTAAAAGCTTTAAATTTCTTTGAAAGGGACAGTTCCACGAAAAAGATCATGTTAAAAACTAACTATCATGAACTCTTTTCTTGAAAAGTCCCCTTGTCCAATGTTATTGTTTATTCTGAAGCATGAATATTAAAAAGTTTGGCCACTTCGGTCAGATCGTCATAACTTTTACCCTCCTTCAACACACGCCTAAAAGTCGATACTTCTTTTTTTACGTTTAAAATGTATTATTTTATTCAAGCTGGCTATCTTTTTTTGGATTCCTAAGTCTGTTGATGGATCAATTTTAGTTTTACAAAAAAAAATTGTGGGGTAGTATTTTATTCTATGTGCGATTCCTCTTGGAAGGGTGGAGTTATAATGAAATAAGATTAACCTTATTTCATTAGTATTCATATTTAGGCATTGTACCTGCACACCCAAGGAAAAGTCTATCCTTGTCAGAACCCTCAGTCAAACTTACCTACAAGAAAAACATATCCTGTATTATGCAAACGGCTCAATTGTGATAGTCTTATTTATATACATTTGGTTTAATCTTTATATGTTTTGGCAATTAAGATATTTTTATTCACCTTTAATTTTGAAAGGTGAATAAAAATATCTTAATTGCCAAAACATATAAAGATTAAACCAAATGTATATAAATAAGACTATCACAATTGAGCCGTTTGCATAATACAGGATATGTTTTTCTTGTAGGTAAGTTTGACTGAGGGTTCTGACAAGGATAGACTTTTCCTTGGGTGTGCAGGTACAATGCCTAAATATGAATACTAATGAAATAAGGTTAATCTTATTTCATTATAGGAGTTACCCTCCCACTCAAATAGAATCTATTTGAAGTTTCACTGAAGAGGAAAACCATATCGGTTCAATAACTAACGAAATACTAATCTACAGAAAGACAATTCAATTACCTTTATATAAGGATTAAAAGCTTATCACTTAAAATTAAAAACCTTCGCTACAATTGTAGAAAATCGTCCTTGTTTAGTAAAACTTAAGAAGTATCGTTCCTGGCAATATTCATTCTCTGGAAGACATTCCACAGGACCATGCCAACAATCTTGTCCTCCTTCAGGTAGAAAATAATGCCCTTGCCGTAATCCTGGTTGTCCTCGTTACCTGTTATTACGCATCAGGGTGTCAACTATTTTTGGAGAATTTTCCGCACGTAATTTTCGAAGATTTATTCATAATATTATTAAAACATAATTAAATGTTTTTAAAATTCAAAAATATAATTTATGTAATTACAAAAAAATGCTTTACGGATTTTTCTCTTATAATGTTGACACCCTTTCCTGAAGCTGTTTGAGGGGTTACGGCCTTTATGGTAGCTGTTTCTTCAAATTTAGACCTGAAAATACCATTATAGTTAAAAATGAACAATGATTAATCTTAGTTGGGTCGGAATATGCCCGAATACGTGGCGTGCGTAGGATTTTGTCAGAGGGGGGAGGGAGGGGGGGAAATATTGAGAGATTGAAACTTTAAGGTTGGTGTAGATATCTCCCTCACGCACACGAATGGCAAAACAATAAATTTATGTCATTTTAACATCTTTTGTATGACGCAAAATGTGACAGGCTCGAACCCTGCACCTATTTTAAAGCCAGCGAAGGCAAAATAGGCATGTACCTGTCGTGTTCGTCAGATTCTGTAACCACAGCCCTGGGGGTATCCGTTTCTGTTGCCTGGATTCAATTATGTTTATACAAATACAGTCAAATATAAATACAGTTGTCGATTGATCCTGGGCAGTTTTCAGGATATTTTGTGGAAAACTAGGTAATCCACCAATTCTTTAAGAAATTTTTTTTAAATTTTCGTAGATTTTACACTTGGCTTTAGAGCACTGATACTGGGGATAAATAAATTAGAATTAACGGGGAGAAGTTACTTTTTTCCCAATGCCTAACCCCGCGGGGGCTCCAACCCACAAACTGTGAGAAAACTATAAATAGGTAAATAAGATTGCACCGTCATTTATTATCATGAAATATTAAAACTCAAGAAACTGGGGTGTATATTCTGCACAAAATTAATTTTTATCACTGCCAAAAAATATTTCATCCCCCCCCCCCCTAGTTTTTTCTCCATAGAAAAAATGTTTTCAGTGGGTAAGTACTCTTTTATTTTTTCATTTTTTCCCTCCTCCAACATATTTCCCCCCTAATTATTAATTATTTTGTATAAACACCTTTGCAAAGACACCAACAGTAGGGAGCTTAGAGTCTACGATACCGATGGCTTCATAACCGACATCAGGACCAAGGTCGGACCAGAACATGGACTGATGCGTGTAAGCCTTGTCTGAAAAAAAAATACAAATGACTAAGGGCTAAAAATCCGTCAAAGAGCAGTCTGGCTACCAATGTTATGAAATCATTTATCATGCCTTGAAGTAAGGTGAGTGGGCAGGACAAAACATTTAAAGACCTCTGACAAGAAAAGCCTTAATTTTATGTTAAGTGATTTGGACGGACAGACAATATTCAAGATTTAGAGTGCTACTAATCAGACTTTAAAATTATATATGTGGATTTATGTCGTAACTCTACAATATTTGAACACAATTACAGAGACTACCTGCGGGATAAAAATATTATTTTGGACTTTCCCACAATGAGTATATCGAGCACTTGATTACCTCACTCCTTTTTTTTGATTTGGGATAAATTGAAAGTAAGGACTCAAGGAGGGGGTAGTTTATTTGCCTATGGCTATGCCTAACCCCTGCGCAGAACCCTTACCCTGCGGGGCTAACTAGTACTTACTATATTATAATCTGACCAAAGATACAAATGAAAAACTATCCCCACCCCCCTTATTTCAAGACAAAAAGGGGGGGGGGGGGTACATTGTTCTTTGCTCCATATTGGTCACTTTGTGGGAAACCGCAATTAAATTTTACCTGCGCCTGTCATATTTTCACCGGCCAATCTTCCGGAAACAATTGCATGATCATGATGTTCTACTCTTCGTCTAAAATTATTATGAATAGTTAATAAGAGATCTTAAGGGATTAGACAATGGACGATAAAATTAATCAAATACAGCCCCAATTATGATTAAGAAAAGACTCCTTCTTAAGAATAAAAGTTTTGGTTGAAACACTTCACTAACTAGAACCAACCAATCAATAAACAAACTTTTAAGGTCAACGAATGAGAAGGCGCGATTAAAAACAAACTTTGAGTACCAGGATAATTTAAATCATATTGTCCCCTATTTTATTTGAGAAAACTTTTGATACCAGGATAATTTACATCATATTGTCCCCTATTTTATTTCGTTAATTCTTAATAAACTCCGCAGTATAAAATTTCTGTAAGTTTACCTGCCAAGCTGAGGATCCAGGAAGGAAGCAGCGTCTCCAGCAATCCATAAATTAGGACAGGCTTCGAACTATAGGATTTTGTATTGTTTTGTTACTTTTCGTTGGAGGTATAAAATGTTACTAATAGTTGCTTAACCAAGAAAAGGGCCATTCAGGATATTTCCTATAAATGAATAGTATATGAACACAAACAATTCATGTTTATTGGTATATCAATCATAGTATGAAAAAAAAAACAATGGGAAAAGAAAGTCTAGATCTTTAACCAGTTAAGGGGGGGGGGGGGGTTTAATGCAACCATCTCGTAATCAATGTATAAATGGCACTATAAAATATAAAATATATAAAATTTTGCATGAGTAATCTTTGGTAGGTCTATTTTCCCTAAATCGAACAAAAAGTTGGAAAAGTAACGGCTAACGGCTGGCAGCTCAGCCGCTTAGTAATTTTTTGGCTTTTGTCTATGGAAATAAATCACGAAACCTCTCTACACATAATGCTCTTTTCCGATCCAAAAAGTTTTTAAACGATTCTAGCCGGTAGTTGCTGGTACTAGAAATCTAAAAAAAAAAATTTTGTATCATTTCACATGATTTAAAGCAAAAATATGTTTTAAAATGTTGATTTCTACGTAATTTTTGACAGATTTGCCCTAAAAATAGCCAAAAAATGGCTAAACGGCTGAGCCGTTAGCTATTACTTTTTCAACTTTTTGTTCGATTTAGGGAAAATAGACCTACCAAGGATTACTCATGCAAAATTTCAGATCGAAATTCGAATTCTAAGTGCCGTTTAATCATTGATTACGAGATGGTTGCATTACCCCCCCCCCCTTTTTTTTAAGCTTTAAGGAACATTGTGTTTGCCCGACCATCTGGAGGTAATATATCTATGGTTAATCCATCCATACAAAAATTAGAATACAGTACATTCCTGTTCATTGACAACAAAACCACCATGAGCATCGTCTACACTAATGCCACTAGCTTTGGCCAGAGTATTATCAGGCACGATTCCGTAGGCTACTACCACATGGTCTGTCTCGATCGTCTAGAAATCATCTTTCATTATATGTTGTTTTTTTACTTCTGGGAGGGAGGGGACATTGGACTGTAAATAACAATGGTTTCCAAAGTTAATTAAGTTATCTTATTCGTTAGCTTGATGATCATGGGTACTTTTATTGAGTTTTTATCGGCTGGTTCTAGATTAGTCAAAATATATCTAAATCATGGAAAAGGGAAAGTGATTTAGACAAACAATTTTAAGTGAAAACCTACCCTCAACCAACTTTCCCTTATTTCTCTCTTTCTCACACAATTCCCTTCAGTTACACCAAAAAACAAGTTTTATGCCAACTTTAATCCAACAAAAGATTTAAATTTCTGTAATTTCAAATGGAATTAATTGGCTTAATGGTAGCCCAGCCTTTTAACATTAATTTTGATCTGCAGAAGGGGTATATATGTCAATTTATTGCAATTGTCTTATCACTTAAGAAGTTAAGATCCCAAGATTGTTAGTAAATATAAGGCTTTTGTAAAGAGAGTTCTTTAAACAAACATTAAGCAACTTAATTCGTTCCTATAACTTTACAATTGCATCCTACAAAAGTGAAATGTTATGATGAAAGATTAATTCCTTGTTGGTTAAATCAAGCTCTAGTCGTCCATTCTCTTTCTTCTTAATGCTTTTAATGCTGGAGTTGGGCAGAGTTTTTACACCTTCAGACTCAACTTTGGAGGTGGTCCATTCAGAAAGATATTCTGGAAGTACTTTTGCCATATTGCCGTTCTCCTGATAGGCTTGGTATACCTGAAACAAAAAAATATTTTAAGTATAGAATATGTAATATGTACATATGCACAAAAGGGATTAGGTTTACACTAAGTTTGGTTAGGTTTGGTTGTTATGGGTACAGGCTTGCTCCGAAAAAATAAAACCCCGCTATATATTTTCAAATCATTTTATGAATAAGGGGATGGGGTATTTTGAATACTAGCTTTTGTTTTAGATTTGTTTTTAAATGTATTTTAAGCTGATCTAAACCGAACATCTTACCTCAATTTCTCCAAGTTTAGATCTTTGTCCAAAAGCACAAGCCAGTTCACTGCCCAGGAAGCCGCCACCCAAAATTGTCACAGACTTGGAACTACTAACAATACCATCCAGCTTGTGGAAATCATTAACATTTCTGAATAGGGTTATCTTTTCTTTCACATCATCCGGGGCGTTGTTTAAAAATCTTGGAGCTTTGGGTTGTCCGCCTGTGGCAAGCAGACATTTATCATATTTAACTGTGGCACCATCCTCCAAATGAGCAATTTGGTTGACGGTATCGATTTTAACAACTTTTCTGCCAGTTGCTACAGAAATGCCGCCATTTTTAGACTCTTCCAACTCTTTAATGGGTGTGTAAAAAGGTAGTGGTTCATATAACAAGCTGCGTTCCTTTCCATTCCATTGCTTAAATTTTAAATCTTTCTTGGCTTGGTCGTCGTTAACAAACCACAATTCTTTGCTAAGTGGAGGTCTCATGTATGGTGGGCGTTCCTCCTCGCCGATAATGAGAATTTTGGCAGTAGGATCGCGTGATTTAATAGCCCTGCAGGCGGCAAATGAGGCGGTACCGGCGCCGACTAGAAGATATGGAACGGATTCGGGCAGGGGTTCAAGAATTTTGGCGGGGGCAGCAACAGCGGCTGCTGGTTCGGGTTCAGGTTCAGCGACAGGAGTTTCAGCTGCAACGTTAATTTCTTCAACTACTTCAGTTTTAGCTGGTTCCTCCTCTATCACTGGATCAGGGACAGATTCTATTAAACAACAATTTTCCACGTTATTTAATCTTAAATTAAACAATGTAAGGGGGGGGGGGGGTTAATACAATCATCTCGTAATCAATTGGCACATAGAGAATCCGAATTTCAGGATGAAATTTGGTATGAGTTGAGTAATCATTTTGAATTTTTTTCTTTTCTAAAAGTGTTTTTCAATGATTTGGAAATTTGGGAACTTGATGTAAGTAGTAAACTCAAAACATAGAAAATTCCTTTGACAGGCTCAGGTTCTTCTACAACAGGTTCAAGGATTTCTTCTTCTACGACAGCAGCTGGGGGTTCTTCTACAGACTCTTCTACAGCTACAGCAGGTGTGTCGTCTTCGATTTCGTCATTAGATTCTATTTTGTATTGCTATTGGATAAAAATTGATAATTACAGGAAAAGTTCTGTAAGATACTTTTGACATCACCTATGGCTAGACTAAACAATCCATATAATAAAGTAATAGGATCTCTGTCTGTGTGTGTCTGTACCAAATGATCTCGCTAATCACTGAACCGCTATGGTTCTCCTTTAAAAGATAGCTTCTCATTGGTCCAGGGAAGGTTTATAACTATTTTAGGGGAGGAAACCAACCACTACCCTCCCAAGAAAATATCGCCCATATAAAAAAATCACCCAACCCCCAAATTTTTTAAAAGCTTAAATTTAAAATTTGGTGTCGAAATTAAACACACCCCTCTAGAGGCCTTTAGGGGTGTAGCCGCTAGTGACATACATCAAACTACGACATATTAAGGTAGAATAAAGGAAAGAAAAGAAAAGCAAAAAGTAATTTTTAGCAAGGATTACATTTATGACACCCATATGTAGCGAATCATGGATAAACCAACGGAAGAATCTACTTTGAAGAACATAATAAAATAATCAATATATAGAAATATAAAAAAATTTAAGCATGCCTAACAGACCAAAGAAAATATTTTTTGGATGTTATACCTACCTAAATTCATTAGATTTAAAAACCAATTTTTATCCAATATTACCTAAAGCTGCTGAGGCGACGGCTGAATGATCAATTTTTGGTGTTATTGATGAATATTTTACTGATTTAATAAAATCTGGGGTCATATTGAAGTTGATTGTGTTACAAAACACCAACAAGCTGCCACCACAAGTGATTATACCTTAGTTACACAGATTTGCTCTTTATTAATATTATCAATCTTAAAGTTTTTCCATATTATTATTGTAGGTAAATTAAAACGCCTGATGAATTTTTGGTGCGTTGCGGTGCAGCGTTGCGGAGCCAGAGCCGAAGAGCCGCCATATTTTGCTAGAGCCGTTCTTTCTGTTAAAAAACGGCTCCGGGTAAGGGTTAGCTAAAAAAAGAGATTTTTAATCATTATAATTTGGCAACTCGGTTGTGTCGTGTGCAAATCCCAATTTTAAGTTTTTCAAGTCTATTTTTAGCAAAAATTGAACTTATAAAAACCTAAAAAGTCAAAAATAAACTTGGCCAAAAAAATATGTTGAGTTTTTCTTGATTTTAGGTCGGAGCCAAATCCGGAGCCATTATTTTCACAGGCGGCACCGCGGAGCCGGGGCGCACCAAAATCAAACGGCTCCGCATCGCTATTTAGTAGATTGGTACCTGTAATCAGAAGTGTGCACTGCAAAAGTTTAGGCATGGGGCATATTTTTAAAGGGTGTAAAATGGGTAAGTTGGCCATTCCCTATAGAATTTTTGAGAGTGGAGTTGACACACTTAATTATGACAATAATATTAAAGGATGTTTTACAAAAATAATTTTGGTAGTGCAGTTAGATAAAGGAATTTTTGTAGTTTTTTTTATTGTAAGGAGGTGGTATTTACATCATTTGAGTTATAAAATATGTTAAAAAATATTTTAAGTTTGAGCAAAATATGTGCCTGTCAAAAGATGCATATTGAATTTTTTTTGATTGCGTTCAAAAACTCTTTGCCATGGTTCCCTAGGCACGCCTATTTCATCAATACTGGGTCTTTTATAATTCTGCAGAGCTTTGGCGCGAATTGGTGTTTGTGTAAATGTTCTTTGCTGTGGCAAAAATGGATATATTATTATTTCATTGAATTAAAAGTTTGAATGCTTAAATTTTTAAAAAATAAAATACAAAACAAATTAGGCGAAGCTTTTCTATTTGGGTTGGTACTCCGTCAGTACGTAGCAAATAGCTCTTGTTGTTATTTTAAGCATGGATAAAGTTGCTTTCATGCATATAACAATCCAATCCCCACGCCCCCAACCATAACAACCCGTTATTGAAAGTTAGTTTTATTAAAAAAATAAAATAAAATTGCGGACGACAAATAAATAATTCTAGTGCTTCGCCTATAGGTTATTTGTGTATTTAAAGGGTTTTGTTTCTTTAAATAATCAATTATTTGCACACAAAAAGCATTTTCAAGTAAACAACGATAAGGGTCAAATTAAAGTGATAAAAATAGACAATATAATACGAAATTATTTTTTTGTTAACCTATTCTTATAAGTAATATTTCCATTCCTGTTGAAAAATATATGAAGCTCTCTGAACCCGCGAGGCTACACATGATCGTAAAACATTCATTTCCCCTGAAAAACATAACAATAAATACAAGTTATTGTTGGTCGGCACGAGCAGAAAATTGGAACAGGTTAAAAAAATTTACAGCTAACAATATTTGGTTGAAATGTTTAAATACTCAGCTTGGTGAACCAAACAATAAAAGTTCCCAAAGTTGTTAAGTCGATCAATGATTTAACAAATCATTATAAAACTTTTAGGACTAGTTAAATAATCAGCCCAATATGTCCCCTTCCCCCCCCCCCCCCCATTAATCATGGTATGGTTAGGAAGTAAAATGAAGTGTTTACAAAAGATAAACAAATATGAGGTGGGTTCTATAAACAAAACTGTTACGGTATCGACAGCTGCAAATACGGTATCAACAACAAAAATCTGACGCTAGACGTTCAGAAGTCATCTCACGGTATACGCAATCGCTGTAACGTATCGCTGTTATGACGTCATCTCACATTGCTGTAGATTTCACAGATGGATCAGGGAGATGTACAGCATCTCACAGTACAAGCTATCAAAAGCTGTCAAAATTCCTGCTTTTGCAGACGAAAATTATGTAAATAAAACAATAAATCATGCATTGAAAGCATGGTTTATGATGAAAAAAACGGGGCATTCCCAAGAGATCTCTATGCAGGGGATGAAAAATTTTAAGTAAAAAAATTTAAATGATTATTATAAAAATAAATATTTTCAATATAAAATTTTTGATAGGTAATGGAAATTAAAATTTTTTTTTAATTTTGTAAAAAAAAATATTTAATTGAAAAAAAATCAGGTAATCTATAAGTGAGTAAAGAAAAATTTTTCCGGGGGGGGGGGAGGGGCACTTTCTTTCCCCCTCTCCCTTCACATTTTCTGTACTTTAAAAAAATAGGCTGAATTGACCAAAATTCAAAGACGACATTTGCTTAACATCCCATTTATTGTAGTTTTGCTGTTGATTTTGTTGTTGATGACAGCTGCAGTATTGCAGTTCTATCACTGTACCATATTACCGTATTATCTCTCACAGTAATGTTTATAGAACGCACCGACACACAAAAATGGCCGCCCGAGGTACCGCAATGTGAGATACCGTGATAGAACAGCAATGTGATAGAACTGTGATCACAGTTCCGACTATAGAACCCACCTATGGTTATTATACGTGTCTACGTACACACACAAACAGAAAAGGACAAACTAATATATTTCACTAAATACAGGGTAAAAGGGGATCGAGCAAGTGATTCTAAGCACTTTTCAGCAGTAATTCCCTTTTAAATACATTGTAGAAATTTAACATCCTTTGCAGAATCCGCCACTTTACCGTATATGGGATTCGGACATACTAGCTGAAAGGCGTTAAGAAAACTCATGTATTCCTTTCTTCCATATAGAAGATAATATGTATAATTTAATTCTATTTATAATAATGACTTCATGCAATACACAAAAAAGAACCTAATTCAAAACTGGATAATAAATCAAACATTTATAAATAGCCAATAAAAAAATTTAAGTTTTTTATATATAATACCGGTTAGCACCACTTTTAGACCTTAACAAACTCTTAAAACTCACTGAAATTATACACATATCAATTACATCAACTTTTTCTAAAAAAAAAATTAACTTTTTTTCACAATTTTATCACAAAATAAAGCTTTTTTATTATTAATATTGGGAAAGGATTCACATTTTGCGTTCGGCTTCCTTTAACTTAGAAAATGCATGGGTTGGAGGCGTGGGGGAAGGAAAAACAAGCGAAAGTTGGGGGGTCAAAGGTAGACCCGGGGGGAGGTAGTCGCCATTATTATTTATGGAGTGTGCTTGTTTTGTAGAAATAATTTAGACTTAGCAAATAATTAAGCACAAATGAAATGTATGTCTATTAATGTGGTTGATTTCAAATAATTATCCGGCAATGTATCGTTGTACTGCAAGCTTCTTGCAATTTAATTGATTCGTAGATTTTCAAGTTTTATAAAGAATCCATAAAAATATTTTTTGAAAATCTACGAAACTTTGTTAGTTTAATGTAAGAATACTAAGCTCTGATTGGTCCATTGAATTCCCATTCTTATTTCTGATTGGTCCTTTAAATTTGTGATCTTGTCTCTGATTGGTTGAAATTTTTACATTCAAACTAGAAATTCGTCTGCTTCCTCATGTAAACAAATAATATAAAATTAAAAATTTTTGATTCACTTAACCATTATAAGATATTATTCTATTAATGATGTTAAAATAATTCAAATCAAAATGGAAGAATCAAATAATTCCTCAAAATGGGGAGTTCAGATTCATTGGCAGGACGGGACAGACGAAGATTTCGCCGATTTTCCAGATCAAATGAGATTGGCCAAAGAAAAGGCTCTGGTGAAGGCAGAAAAGAAGGCGGCGAAAATGGCTGAAAATGCCGACAAGAACGGTGACGAGGTGATGATTAATAGTTCAAGTAGTGAAGGAGAGGAGGAAGAAAATGAGCTAGAGAGTGTAGCTAATGTTAGAAAGTTCAATCATCTAGTAGACTCCCTCACTGACGAAGAAGACAATGGAGAGGACAATGAAGAGGATGAGGACCCCGGAGAGGATAAACCTGAAGCTAGAATCCTCTGGGCTGCTCAGAATAATAACCTAGATATTGTAAAGGTTATACTGGAGAAGTCACCAGGGCTGGTTGGGGCCAGGGATGAAGATTTGTACACCCCCCTACACAGAGCTGCCTATAGTAATCATATTCAGGTTGTGAGATATTTGCTGGAGATGGGGGCCGACCCCCTGGCCACCACAGACACTGGCTGGACACCTTTACACAGTGCCGCCAAGTGGAACAATTCTGACATTGTGGAAGTTTTGCTAAATGCAGGCACCTCCGTGAACACGATTTCTGAGGGAGGTTTGACGCCCCTCCATGTAGCGGCCATGAGTGCTAACAGTAGACAGACAATTGAGCTGTTGTTGATGCAACCTGACGTTGACTTGTCGTTAATGAGTAATCAGGGTGATACAGCGCAGGAAATAGCCGCCAGGAGTGGACCCTACGCACCCTTGTTTGAAGCTGCCTGGCCAAGGGGAGTTCAAACGTATAGAGAGAGAAAGAATTAACGTCAATATACATAACAACAACATTGTTTTTTAGAAGCTTTGCACCAAATATATAAATTCGAGAAATGGAGATCCGTGATTCTACCCTAAATATGTTGAAATATTTTGTTCCGTATTTTCTATTTTGTATGATCATTTCATATTATTTAAAATGAAATATGTTTCACTTGTAATAAACCAATGTACTAATAACGATAAACAGATGTATTTTCTAAAAATATTTAATTTGATAGGAAATATTTTATAGAATCCAAAAACATTATAAAAATTAATAATCCAAAAATGCAAAATAAATTACATATGTTTTACAGAAATTAAAATGAGGTCTGTCACTTTTGTTCAACGAATATCAATAGAGGTAAGTTAAATCATCAAAAATGGCCTATTTAGAAAAAAAGAATGACAACATCCATAGTTTGCAAAGTATAAAAATAATAAAAGATTTCAAAAGAAGAACAAACAAACCCCAAAAGTTAAAGGAACTTTACATGGCTGTTTAGTAAAATATAGTGTTCGTTTTTAACTGTCATATATGCAGATAAATTGACTCTGTATATATAGGTAGTAAATGAGCCGCGAAAATTTACATTGTATTTTATTTCAGTTAAATGGTTCAGTGGCACAAAATGCTGTTCTTTTGGCGGATGTTGACAATGATGAAGGTTTGCTTTTGATATTTGATTAGAGTACACTAACTCACAATTTAATCTAAGAGTCCGTGAAATTGGTTCTTCGTTTTCTAATTTAAGAAAGGAAAAGGTTTGAACTGTTAATCCTTATTCCTACCTTGCTGTTGATTTCACCTACTCCATAAAGACTAGGTACCCAGTACATGAGCCGTAAATTGCATAAGCTTTTTTCAAGTAGTTTTAGGGATGTCATGTAGCACGCAAACTTTCAAACTGAAAAATACTTACCTATTTGCTTTATTTAGAATTTGAGCTGATAATCGGAACAATGGAGGGAGATTTGAACATTTACAAAGGTGCTTCAGGGGAGGTAAGGAAGGATTTAGTTGCTAAATTAATAATTATGACATTTACAATATGACCTTAAAGATCATAACATAAACAGGTTCATAAAAAAAATATTTTAAGATATATTAATATTAACTTTATTTATAATAATCTTTTGATAAAAAATACTATATTTGACAGGATATTAAAAATTGGCGCGCAAGGTCATTTAAAAGACATTCACACGACTGACAAAATAGAAGTACCTATCTATCTTCTTTTGTAGGTGTGGAAACGATGTTCAAACTTGGGTTTGATAACAGCAATTGGAGTCGGTGATTTGTTAAATAAAGGTAAGAATAGGCTTCAAATCCTGAATGTTAGGTAGAAAAATCTTGTTCGTTCATTGTAGATTTTCTTTTAGAAAGTAGTTATTTTAAGAATGACGAGTAATTTTACAAAAAAAATGGGACTTAATAATATAGATTCATACTTAACTTTTTATAATGTTTGGAAAATAGATTAATGTACGTTCTCTCAAAGGGTCTGTAGAACATTTTAACCCCCCCTTCCCATCTATATTTTACATTATACGGGTTAGTTTTTTTCCTATGTCTATTGTCTAACCTCTGCGTGGTGCCCCAAAACTGCGGGGCAACCCTGTACCCAATTTTTTTTCTAAAGTCGAGGGAGGAGAGGTGATTTTTTTGTGCTGAACAAGTTACTTTGAGCGGAATTTCTTTTATAATAGATAGGCTTATACAAATTAAAGGAAATCTTACAAAGATCAAGACTTTCACAATTTCACGACCTATTACCTAATCTTTCTATATTATTTACTCATAAAAGTTCGATTTTAATTTTTAAGGGCGCAATGTGTTGGTGGTAGCAACTGGATGTGGATGGTTGTACATATTTGATTTTCTAGAACCTACAGATGACGAGGATATTGAACCAAGCTACAGGTTATCCTTAACTAAAAGTAAGAGGATGTTTATGTGTCTTTACCTTAAAATAAAAAAGATGTCTACATAAGATCTCGTTAACTGATAAACCGATTTGGTGTTCTCCTTTACAGTAAAGCTTCTCATAGTTCCAAGGGAAATTTATAACTATTTTGTGTGAGGGCAAGACTGAAAGATTCAATTATATTGTATGGAGGAAGGTTTTAATAAGAGATACCTATAAATAACTAAATTATTTATAAAAAAAAACATATATTCTTTTTAGACAACGTGTTCCAGCAAATATTAGAGACATAATAATATCAGGTTACCAGTTTCTTTGTAGTTTTCCCTCAAAGTGCCGCAAATAACCCTAACCTCCCACCCTCCCTTATTTTCATATCAAATAGTTATAGGGCAGGGGTTAGCAATATCAAGAAATATCTCCTCCCCCCTTATTTTAATTTTTTAAGATTTAGAAATAGGGGGGGGGGGGGTTCAGTCCTTGATAAAGAGCTTTTTAATTTTTATTGCTTTTAGATAAAATAAAAATCCAAATATTTTTAGATATAAATTCTGATGGAAGATGGGAGCTTATTATGAGTCTAACAGATAGGTAAATTTTATTGTTTTTTCTCATCTTTTCTATCTTTTTGAATGAACGGGTATAGTCCCTTTCGTGACAACGCCTCTTAAGGGGCGCTTCGTCGTATTTTCACAGTAGCTTTTCTCTTATTTCTAGCGCCTGCGAGGTAATCACCTAACCAAACCTAAAATAACCTATCTAAAGCTACTGTAAAAATACTTAAGAGGCGTAGTAACGAAAGGGATTGAACAAAATATATCACCCCGTCCATTTTATAATTCTGATTAAATGATAACGCTTATTGCATGATTTTACGGTTGCAAATGATTGTATTAATAATACGTATGTTTGGATCATGGAAAGAAAACAAAGTAGCGGGTTTCATCGTATTTTCACAGTAGTTTTTTATAGGTTTTTTTTACTATGTTAGGTTAAGTTGGGTTAGGGGATTGCCCCGCAGGGTTTGGTAATTGGTCCCGAAGGATTAGAGCCCCCCGAACGAGTAAAAATAGAGGAAAAGCTACTGTGAAAATACGATTAAAGGGACTATATCTATAATTTGATTTTGTGTACCTAGGGTTGTGAGAATGTATCGTTGGAATGAAACTGTCAGTCCAGAATTCTTTATGGAAAAAAGGAAATTTTTCATTTTTAATATCAAAATACAGCTAAATGACTTAATAATTATTAAGCTGCTTATACAATTTTGTGAAAATTATGTTTTTTAATAAATGGCCTTAAATGAAAATGGCAAAATGGTTAATTATTCTTCTACATGGAATCCCCTTGCTGAAAGGGGGGGGGGGGGATGAAAATTATTTTGGAGGGGGAAAAAATGAAAAAAATACCTAAGTGAATCAGTTATTAAGTTTACACAATTTTTGACAGAGAGAGTCAAAGAAAGTTGGTTTCCATTGAAACTTTTTATTATTGTAAGACTGATTTGCAGCTCTAATAAGCTTTTTACCAAGGTAAAAAGACTAATATCAAAAATAATTTAATATTTTTTGCAACTGTTGAAAAAATTAATCTTGTGCAGAAAATAAACTCATACATAAAATTTGCATAGTCTCCATTCACTGTCTTCTCTCAATATCAATATAATATGGGCGTAGTTACATAGAATATATTTGGATGAAAAATTATATGATAACCACAGAGATTCAAGGGAGATGAATTATTCAAGCAGTCATAACATGATCAGCACCTCGGATATTACTCCAAGTACTAGGTTAGTCATGTATAAAAGACTCTAGCAATCTTTGTATTCGAAGATACAATGTAGAATTAGATGTAGAAGTCATGTTCCTGTGTTCTTAGTTTCTTAAGAATACAATCAATCAAATTTATCTTATCATTATTGACATTGTAAACTGTCGTCTTTTCTGTTCTAAGTAACACAGATTTGAAGACAACCATCTACTTGATTGAACATCCTTTTTCTGGAAGTTCTAACTGCATAGAAATTACTTTATGAGCCAAGGCTTTCCACTATCTCTTATCATTACCTTTAACTGGGGTCCCACTGGATTTTATAGTATTTTTTATTCTTTTGAAAAGACACTAGAATTATCAAACTAATCATAATCTATCTAAAACTTTTTCTTTACATTTTTTTGTACTTTTTCTAGGAGACAATCCTCCCAAATATTATTTGGAAGATTTTTGTGCATAAACAAATGGGAGTTTGCCTCTCAAATTGGAACTGTGTCATTCAACATGGACTCTCAAGGAAATCCTGCTGTTTTAAGTAAGTCTTTATAAAATAAAACACTTTAGAATTTAAAAAAAACTTAGATAAATTGATTTTTCCTTAATCAAAAGTTTACTAAAAATACAGAGGTTAATTATAATGTGCACAATTGCAATGTCAATTGCCTTGTTGAAGTCAAAATTAGCTATCTAATGATTCAACATGTTGTAAATGAAAAGTCCACCTATTTTAAATAATATTTTCTATTATAAATTGTAAAATGTTAAGGAAAAATCTATATTTAAGATTAAATAGGTATAAGTCCTTACTTAATCAGTAGAAAAAATTTCAAAATAATTTCTTTCTTTTAAAGTTGGTCAACCTGGAGGAGCATTTATGAGACTGTGCTGCAAGAAAAATGCTACCAAAGATTCAACAAAACAAGAGGATGGAGGTATTAACCATTATTCTACTTTTTTATGCAAAGAAAAGTTTGAACTAAGATTTAAAAAAAAAACATTTAGAAATATAGTTCAAAAGATATTTGATGTTAAAAAAAAGATTTTATGAAAGCAAAATTAAAATGTATTAAGTTTCTGTGTTTGTTGACTTCTAACCAGTCATATCGTTAGTTTCAAAAACTAATTTAAGGCTTCAAAATATTAAAATTGGTGCCAAATATTGCTAAATTCCCTAATTTTCATACTGGGGTTAAACGTGTGAAAGAAAGGGGTTAAATGGGAATATTATAAATATTGAAATAGCTATACATTTTCATACGGCCAGGATATCGTTGTAAATCACTAATTATCCCTTTCAAAAACTTAGCTAGACCGTTTAATTTTATTGGGCAATTTGAGTTTTTTTTAAAAAATATTGGATTTCTCAAATAAATTAGCATGTTCATATGATCACGGAACCTTCGCATATTACAAAAAAAAATTTCTAGCTAAAGTTTTTTTTTGTTGAAATATACATGAAAAAATTTAAATAGATATAAAATTTGTATAATAGATAAGATTTTTAACACTGAAAGGTTTTTTTACTTAATATTTACTTAATATGCACGTCATTATAAAGTATAAACATTGTTTACTGAAGCAAAATGTTGTCCAGATTAAATAGTGATTGTCAAAGAACCACTTTATCTTGTTTGACTTGTAATTTTACAGTTCGTATTTGTAAAGTAGCGGCACTGCAGAAAAAAAATTTATCTTCAGTTAAAATTTCCCTCCTTTTTATGAGGTTCTTATGATAATACTCCACTGTAACTTAAGAAGGAGTCATCTTAAACGGGTCAACATATGGGAGAGGGAGAGGATTAAGAATAAAATGAGAGATAAAAAACAAGGATGATAACTTCCTTAAAAGCAAAATAGTAGTACAAACAAACATTAACACTTGTATTTTGTCTGTTGTTATAACTGAATAATCAGAATATAAATGTTTAAGTAAAAACAAAATTATAAGTGAATATTTGGAGTTGCTATGCTTTCTAAATTGTACAATAGAACAATACTAACATGCCTAAATTCTAAAAAATCTATCAGTTCCAGATGTACAGACGGAGCGGCCTTGATTATAGAAAAGCTTCGCTTTTAAAAATTGGTCCTTAGAAACACATTCTTACAAAGGTATATCTAACATTGTCTCACATAAAAGTTAATTTTTAAAAGCGAAGCTTTTCTATAATTAGGGTCGGTCCGTCCATACGTCCGTCCGTCACTCCGTACGTCCGTCCGTAACAGATAGCTTTTTTCGTTAATTTAGGCATGTTAGAACTGTCCTATCGATTTCAAACTTTGCATAGTGATTCCTGCAGTAATTAGGTAAGATTTAGAAAGCGTAGCAACTCTATAATCAATTTTGCATCGACTCTTATACATTTAGAATCTGATTATTCAATTTTGACACTATACAAGTGTTAATGTCCGTTTGTCCTACCAGTTCAGCGCTTCGCTTTTATGGATGTTGTCATCCTTGTTGTTTCTATAAATGCTCATATTTAAACTTCCTATTGTATAGGATTATGGGGGGTGGGGTGTGTTCACAGGGTTTTTTAACCCCCCCCCCCCCCTCCCATATTCAATTAAATATGATTTACTTTACAAGGCATAGGAAAAAAACAAGCCGTTCTTATTTTCTCTGCTCCCTTCCTGAACTACAAATGAATTCTTAAGAGCAACTTTTTTTATGGGGGGGGGAGGGAGATTAGAATATAGAATTAGTTTTTTTCTTCGGCACCTCGGGGCCAAAAAAACTGGTTTTAATCTTATAATTGTACATTCTATATCCGCGGAAAGCCGTTTATAATACAATGAAAGAAATAACTATTATTGTCCATGTTTTACCTTTTACCTTTATTTTGGCAGAAAATAGTAGTAAATCATATTCAATTGGATATGGGGGGGGGGGGCAACTCTGTTTAACTTTAGCCATATAAAGGAAATCAGAGGGTTTATCAACAAGGATGACAACATCCATAAAAGCGAATCAGTAGTACAAACAAACAGTAACACTTGTAGATTGTCAGAACTGAATAATCAGAATAAAGTATAAACAGAATTATAAGTTAATATTATAAAGTTGTTCCACTTTCTTAATCTATCAGTTCTAGATGTACAGACGGACGGACGTGAAACCAACCCCAATTATAGAAAAGCTTTGTTTTTAACAGCAGTAGATATAATTAACACCCCTTCCCATAAATCTTCACAATAGGAACTTGATGTTTAAATATGAGCAGTTTTAAAAGTTAAAAGAAACAAAATTTAACTTTCACTTTTAATTAAGAAGCTTTATTGTTCATTGGTTCAGCGGTTAGTGAGATCCTTAGTTAGAGCATGACCTGGACCTTTCTAGGGAATAGGTAGAAAGCAATCAATTACAAATCTGCAAAATTAATCTTTTTTTAAAAATAGAATCTGTTTGTTTTGTATTGATTCTCTGCTTGTAAAACTTATATAATAAGCTTTTTTTTAAAGCGAAGCTTTCTATGATTAGGATCGTTCCGTCCGTTCAGAACAAATAGCTATTTTTTGTTAGCTAAAATTTAAATTGGATAGGGAAATGGGCGGAGATATGTTATATATAGAATCTGTACTTATACTTTTGTCTTTCCAACCCCTTCAGTATTCTCATGCAATAATTTTTGTATGCCTTAAAACAGTTATTTTTTTAGAAAAATAAAATATCATTTTGTATGTAATAAAATAGTAATAAAATGTTTAAAATAGTTGTACGGACATTCTGGTAATGATTATAGAGTTGTTACGCTTTCTAAATTTTAATTTTAATTTGAGCATTTATAAAAGTTATAAAAACAGAATGACAACATCCATGAAAGGGAAGCTCTGAAATAGTAGGACAAACAAACATTAACACCTGTAGAGTGTCAGAACTGAATAACATTATACATTGTTGTTCTAGGAATCTGTATTCCAAAAATCATATCATTCAGATAATTATAATGCATAAAAATTTGATGTTGAAAAACTTGAAAATCAACATGTTTGAAATGGACATACGGACATTCTGATAACGAAAAGAGCTAACTGTTACAGACGTACGGACCGACTCTTATAATAGAAAAGAAGTTGAGGTTTTGATTTGAGCAAGGGGTCGAACTTGAAACCTTACTTTTAATAAAGCAGAGCTTTTCTATGATTAGAGTCGGTATGTCCGTCAATTACGGTTAGGTATGTCCTTTAAACTGTATTCTGTATTTAACAATTTTACAAAAAAAATGACGTATGATTTTGTCAAAAATAATACATTTATAAGTCCAAGCAAACGAATGAGAAAACGTGATTATAAAACGTTGGGTACCAGTATAATTTACACTTTACAGTCCATTCAATCCCTACTTGCCTTCCGGGTTTTTAAAAATGGACAAACAATGAAATAATATGAAATATATACATGGATATACTGAGAAAGAAAATTTGTAGTTAATTTAGCTTGCTAACACAGAACTCGTTTATTGTTCATTAGTTTATCTAGTAGAAGGGGAGTGGGTAGATTGGGGGGTGGGGGGTATGGTTATTTTAGCCAGCTATGAGTTTCACTTTATCAGAATACATGAAAATTTGATGCAGCATCCAAGTAATAATATTTCCGTTGTAGTAGCGCCTCTAAAATGGAATGGACACACACACAAATAATCTATGATTCATACCCAGGAATCTGAGGGGATTAGAAAATGGACTTTGCATTGATGTACATCACCAAAAATTATAAATAAAAATCTATACAATATAAAACATTGGTTAAAAAGATTGGGCACCTACCAATCACAATTCAATTTTTTTAACCTACGAGTAAAAAAACTTATTAATAAAACTTTGAGTACTTGTGTCATTAATTATCAAATGTCCTTAACAGTGCAGTGGTCTTTTTTTGGGATAGTATCGACTTTAAAATGGATTTATAATTACTTAGACATTACATCAGATTTTCCTGTTCTATTAAAAAGTGAACTATTCGGCGGGCTAAAATTTTTATCTCCCCCATTCCTCTTCTTTACCCCTTCCCTTCCATCCCGACCAACAAATGTGAGGTGATATTGCAACCTAAATTTTTCTCTTGCATGTTGACAAGGATATTGATCAGAGATCTAAATTGATAAGACAATGGCCGATAAATTGATGTACATCGCTAATATTAATACACAAATTTACCCTTTTTTTACTACTATAGTGGTTGAAACGTTGGACACCCAACTTAATGAACAAACCAATCAAAATTCAAAACTTAATAAAAGTCCCCAAATTTGTAAAGCCAACGAATATATGATTAGTGAGATGAACAGCCTATTGTCCCCTCCCTCCCTGGATATTGATAGAGCTATATTATAAAATACTTATGTTGCATGTTGCAGTTGTTTACTCAGCTGGGCCCAGGAAGGGAACTTTGATGATAAACAAAAATACCCCTCATTAGATTACAATTTAAGTTTAAAATGTCTGGACACTTAACTTTATTGTGTTTTAAATTGTCACATAATCTTTAAGCAACGATCACAGAGTTGATAAATACATTTTATACCCAAAGTTTTTAAGCTAATATAATTTACAGTCCAATGTCCACCCCCTCCGTGACTCTGCTAGTTCAATAAGCTTAGTACTCAGATTTCATACATTTTCAACCCAACCCCCCCCCCCCCCCCATAAAATAGGGTTAAAATCATATCGATCCAAAGAAACAATAAGTTATAAAGACATCCTGTTACTTTTTTTACAAGAAATACTGGTTAACTTCAAGCGTAGTTTGTAGTATATTTAGAATTGAAAACAAAACCATATGTTAAAAATAACCTCCCATTAAAAAAAATATTTACCCTCTCCCCCCCCCCCCCCAAAAAAAAAATAAGCTTGGATGCCCCTGGTACATCCCCAGTAATGATAAACAAAATTACCCCATATGTAGATTAAGATTATTGGTTGAAAAGTGTGGACACTGATAGTCTTAAACCAACCAATGAAAATACAATAAAAGTACCCAAAGTTTTGCGCCAACCAATAAAATAAAGTAATTTTAAAACTTTGGGTACCAATTTAATTTACAGTCTAATACACCCTCCTCCCTGGGGACAGTAAAGAATTTCTGTTATGATCTTTATGTAAGAATGTTAAAAAATATTGAGAGGGTTTTACCTATTAGAAGCTAACCTGTAAAGTTCAGCTAGATCAAAACAGACGCACACATTCAACGGCAAAATTTGTGCTGTGTTGTTATTTTTTTTTTTTTTTTGGGTCAGTAGCTTAAAAAATATCTGAACTAGTATCCTATTATATGTATACTAGCAGCTACACCCTTTCATCTAGAGGCTCTTTATTCGAAGGGGCAAAAAAAGAACTAAAGAATAGCTTAAAACCATCGTAAACCTTAAATATGAAAATATAACAGCATAAAACCATCACAAAAATTATGTGAAGCTTACCTAGAATAGAGAACCCAATCTGTTTAGCAGTTATTGAAATCTAAAGCTTAAGACAAAAAACTCCAACTTCTTTATATAATAGGATGTTATTTTTTTCTAAATACTTATACTCTTCTTATATTTATTTAAGTCTCGTTGTAAGTAAAAGATCCCTCCCCTCCCCCTATTATGATGTATGATATATGATGAATGATCATCGGTCAACTTTTGCTAAAAGAGATGGGGGGGGGGGGGAGTTCAGTATAGGTCAAGTGAAAGTTAAATCCTAAAGGGTATTATTTTCTTCCATCCAAAGTTGTAAGTCAAATATAAATGGGGGGGGGGGTGAGGAATATTTTTAAGGTTTAATTATATCAACAAGGATCACAACATCCATAAAAGCGAAATGGTAGTACAATCAAACATTAACATAAGCATAAATGTATAAGTATAATCAAAATTATAAGTAAGTATTATATAGTTGCAACGCTTTCTAAATCTATACAATATCTATACATTAAATTAATGATGCACAGACCGACGCGTCAAGTCTCAAGAACCAACACAAATTATAGAAAAACCTTGCTTAGCTTAGACATACATTTATTAAACTTTAACAGTATATAGTCCTCCCCCTCCCCTTTATGATAGGAAGTTGGTCATGAATATGATGTTTACAAATGAGCAATTTTTTTATAAGTTACAATACACAAATTGTCAAAATCCATAAAAGCGAAACAAATTTAAAATGCATGATAATTTTGATTATTTCATTTAATTTAAGCATTCTTATAATTGTACATTCTATATCCTAGAAAGCGGTTTATATTAATTGTAAGTATGACTGAGTCTCTGAGAATTTGAATGTTTATTATTTTTTGGTTAGATTTATAATAAAATTTGTTCAACATGATTTTTAATATTAAATGCGCTGTTAACTCTATATTTGTTTGTCTGACTTTATATTCACTGAGCTTTGCTTTTAAGGGTGTTATCATACTTGTTTAGTTACATTCAGAGCGGAAGCAAAGCTACTCCTTTTTAAACATTTTGATTTTTTGAATTTTTAGTTACAAAGCTACTCTGTAATATGTTATTTGACAAGGATGACAACATACATAAAAGCAAAGCTCTAAAACGAACATTAACACATTTAGAGTTGCAAATAACAACTTTGGAGACTTTTTTTCTTTAATTTTGATTGGTTGGTTTATTAAGCATGAAATGCTGCCAAAATGAAAATAAAAAAACAAGCGAAATTAGCAATAAGAACTAAGATTAACTATCTTGCTACGAGATTGTGTGATTATAGAAAAAAAATCTATTCACCAAACCTTTATTATTCCAAGTCATAAAATTCTAGTGAGGCCATAAACCTTCTTCGTATGATAATATTTTCCGGAATTTTTATGATTTTCTGACAATGTTTGACCGTAAAGATATGTGAACATATGTAGTATCTTACAAATACATCCCAAATCTAGCATAAGTTGACCCCTTCTATCCGTATGAAAATGTTAACAAAGGTGTGAAGTCTCAATTTCCTGTCGTTTGAATATATAGGGAAATTTGTATATTGTTAGGGTTATTTTAGTATTTTGAAAATATTGAAAACAGTAACATTTCTCTACGAAATCACCCATCGTTTAAGATTTTGAGTATGTTTTGAAAAATACTATAAACTAAAACTATCATTGCTTCTAACTAGACTTGCATATTAGCCACCATTTTGCTCTCGGATGGCCTCGGTGCAATACAACTATTATCATAAGATTTCCAAAATAATTTTAGCTTAACCTCAATTACCTTTTTAGATGACAGTGGTGACACATCTGTTAAATGGGAAGCTGAGGAATTTGCCATCACACAAAAAGGAAGCTATTTAGATTTAGATATCTTCATATATTTTATAGAAATTCTTTGTGCTTTCCCTCAAAGTTCCTATCGAGCATTGAACCCCTCCCCCACACATTTTAAAAATTGAATTAAAACTAAGAAGTAATATAGTTTTGTTCTTATTCCTAACCAATGCGGGGACCCTATTCCTTCGGTGCCCTAACCCTGCAGAACTACCTAGTACCCAATGTAACCTAACCTAAGTAATAAGTAATATTTCATAAGTAAGATGAGTTTCTATGACAAGGCACTTTGATGGAAATTACCGAATTCTTAGATGAATAATATCAGTAATTAGCGATTTATCTAAATGCAAAGCTCACCAGGAGACTCCAACGGTGATCAGGACGGAGGAATTCAGGTTATTAAAACTGGAGGCGGAGAACTGAAGAAGAGAGATTCCTACGGCTCCAGCTCAGATAATCAGGACGAATCTAAGGTTATTGTTTTTGTTGTGTTGACTTGATTGATTGATTGATTAGCCATAGTCTCTTAGGGTTTGGACCTAAGTAGTCATGGAGTAGGCTGAGACACTTTTGTATAGCAACTTACTTGGGCTATCAAGCTCCACATTCAAGCACATTATGACTTGACCCGCTATCTCATAAGAGCTACTCATTGTTACCTCACCCTCGCCGAGTATGACAGGTGTCCCAAATTAAGTCACCGTAATGAATGACGCTCTCCGCAGAGGAGCTTGGGATAAGGGTAGTACTGATATTATGTACTTGACTATTAAGTATCCAAACTTACTCAATAATCCCCTTCTTACACAACCAGGGGAAGTTGTGTGAATGTATTCAACTGAGAAATTCGAGTTGCCACATGGGGACTAGAACTCGAACTCTTATCACCGTAATTCAGTGCGTTACCACTGAGCTACGACGCCCCTTATTGTTGTGTTGACTAGGTAGGTATGGTGTTCATGTGTATAAGGATGAAATACAACCATGGGATGTGAAGGAATGTAAAAAGTATGAGCTCCATAAAGGTTTAGAATTTGAAAACTAACATTGGTGTTGTCCCCCAAAGTACCTTGTTGAGCATAGAACCACCCGCCCTTTATTTCTTAAATAAATTGAAAGGGTGATATGGGTGATTATAACTTTACGTCAGGTTAGGTTAGGTTATATTTGGTTAGTAGTTATGCTGGGTTAGTGCCCCCTGACGGGGTAAGTCATAGAGAATTAAATCTGATCCCCCATATTTTTTAAAATAAGCGCGGAGTTTCAGAGCTCTAAAGGCAAATTTTAGGGAAAGCACCTAAATGTCTTCTAATTTAGATCTCAACTCTGCATTATGAACTGAATCCAGATATGAAAGAAATTGATATTTCATCCATGACTGTTGAGTATGAACCTATGGGCATTCAGAGGTATGCATTAAAGTGGCAAAAAAAACGAGATATCTTTATTGAACGGACAATGAACTATAAATTGATATTTATCCCCAGTGATAACAAACAATGTTACACCTTTTGTAGATTAAAATTATTGTGTGAAAATTTTGGACACTAACAATGAAATTTCCTCAAAATTACTCAAAGTTTTGAGCAAATTAATAAAACTTTGGGTACCAGCGTAATTAACAGGTCATGGTCAATGTCCCCTGACAGAACCTTACAAGTTTAATCTAAAGATGTTGTCATTTTTTTTACTGTTTGACGCTGTTTTGACATATGTACTTTTTACTTTTTTTATGACTTTGGACTCTTCTATAACATCCAGTTAAACTACAAGACTGAAGAGGGTGCAATGTCCACCGAAATATATTTCAATAAATAACTAAGAAGTATCAAAGACTTTTTCACTCAGTGAATTTATCATCTTCTTCTTGCCTTCTTGAAAAAGAGATTAATTTTCAAGGAAACTGGGTTATATAGTTTTTAATTGTTTCTCAACCAACCGCAACCAAACTTGTTTAGAAATTGAAAATCTTTACCAAAATCAGAAATATGTTTTTCTCAGGAGAGCCAATCCAAATGTAAGTTCTGAAATCTTGGGAGGTTTTAAAACTGGAGGTTCAGGTCCTGGTACCAGGTGAGATACAAGTATTGAATAAAGTTAAATCTCAAATATTTTCTGAAAATTTTTATTACCTATCCTTATCAATCCTTGGCTGTCCTTTTTTCATCAAGGTTTTTATCTTTCTATAAACAATTCACAATATCACTGCTATTATTTGATGTATTCGAATAAATTTGAACTTGCGTAATTATAAGGTAGTATATGCTTTTTTATCTTAAGATTAAAAATGCTATACCTATTTAGTAGGCAAGCTACTCTATGATTCACTCTATTAGTCCGTACGTCAGTCATTTACTCGTCTGCTATTCAAGATTACTATACTAATCAATGACCATATTTTATTTACCTGGGCCGTAAGTCTTTCAGTAATGCTAATCTTAATATTTTTATTATACAGGTATGCTATTGTCACCCTTGATGGATCCGTGTTATTAGTGGATGATATTGCTAAAAAGAAACCTGTTCATAATATTCTCTGGAATTTACAGGTGTAGTACATTTAAGTATTAGAGTAAAATTCTAGAGGGGAAAGGTGTGAAATAACTGTATCTCCCCATCCCAAGGACCTTGTGCCGACTTTCAATTGGGTCTTTAAAAATGAACCAATGATGTCGGGAATGTTAACACAGCCAAGAAGCAGAAAACAATTTGCTAGCAGACAAAAAAGGTCATTGGAAAAGGAAGAGAGGTAGTCATCTGTATGTATATACATCTATACTATAGATCTGTTGTTTAAGTAGACATTAGGTAATGTTTATAGCTACTCTATCATTTGAAATGTCCCTCTTCCCGTCAGTCCGTTGAATGGCTATGTTTAGTGGGAAACGTGATATTCTCTGCTGATAATCAAGATAGACGGCTGATTTTTTGTGGAGATTCCTTTTACCAATGAGTATCTAGTATAATATTTACACAATCCGTTCGCCTGTCAGTCATACTACAAAGAAATAAATGTTAAGACATATTTTTTTACCACTGATCATTAGATTTTAAATCAATTTGTCTGTATGTCATTGTAATGTCCATCCATGACAAGTTTTGAAGGAGTATTTGTTGCAGGTTGACCATCAATTGATGTGTCTTTCAAAAGTGGACATTACTGGCGATGGCTTAGGTAAATATTCATGTTTTTGTCTAATGTACACACAGGGCCCTTTCACTTATATATTTCTTGACAACCCAACCCCTTGTCATATTTTTAAAGGAAACCTGCAGGGGGGAGGCTCTAACCCTCAGTGGCCCTGTCCTTTAAAGGTTCTATTCTATCTAACCAATATGCATCAGATATGTCACTAAACATACATTTTATGGATGTACGGATGTACTAGCGGCTTTGCCCCTAGCATCTAGGGGCTTTACCCCAAGAGGTTTGATTTAACCAATTTTTCGTATTTTAGATTTGAAGAAAAGTTTGTAAAAAAAATTCTTTGGGGGGGGGGAGGGATAGTCGACCTCACTATTTTAATTTTAGTTTTAAAAATATAAAGAAAAAATTTCATTTTTTGGGGGGGTTGCGGGTGTCCAACCCCCCAAGAAAATAGTTATAAACCTTCCCAGGACCTATGAGAAGCTACCCTGTAAAGGAGAACCCGATCGGTTCAGCTGTTAGATCCTTCGCTACAAACAAGCAAACAGACAAACAAACAAATAGACAGACAGACATCGTTATACTTAGTATTACAGATAAATGCCAGATTTTAAGGTTTATACATTTTGACAAAAAAAACATCGAGCTGTATTTTATTTCCCTCGTTAAATTAATTTATTTATTTTTGTATTTGTTTAGAAGAGGTTGTTTGTTGCAGCTGGGATGGAGAAACCTATATCATATCACAGGTAAAATATTTTATTTCATACTTGCGGATACACCCTTGGCGGCCTCTAAAGGTGGGTGTCGGTTTGAGACGTCAAAGGGGGAGGTGGGTATAGGTTGACACTTTGAAAAACCTTTATTTTTACCACCTTCAATAAAAGGCTTAGACGTCTCAGAGTAAAATATTTTCATTGTACCTAAGGTGATAAAAATTTGCATAACCTAAACTTTTAACTGTATGAAAGTAATAAGACGTTTGTTTCAGTGATTATTTGGTTTTTGTTCTTAAGATCTTGCTAACCGTTGAACCGATAAGGTTCTCCTTTATAGTGTAGCTTCAAAAGTCTAGGGAAGGTATATTATTATTCCTTCAGCTTATTTGTTTCGCCATGCAGGGAATAATTCAGCAAAAAAATATGTATTTCATTACAATTATTATAATTTGTAATAGTCAAAAATGTTATTATTCATAACATATCTGTTTGAATTTTAGGGCAAGGAATCAGTAAGATTTCAGTTTGAGGAGGCTGTTTCAACATTTACTGCTGGCAAATTTACCTTGTCTCCTGGCAACACTCAACCTGTACTGGTATATGTTACCTTTAGTAATAAGATCCAGGTATAGTATGATTTCACAGAGAAAGAGGGGACATTGGGTTGTTTATTACACCAGTCCCCAAAGTTTTATAATACGATTTTTTCATTCGTTGGCTTAACAACTTTAGGGACTTTTACTGAATTTTGATTGTTTTTTTTCTTATGTTGATTGTACGTTTTAACCGCTATTTCTAATCTACAGAAGGGGTAATTTTGAGTTTTATTATTGGGGATGTACAGCAATTTATTGGCCATTGTCTTATCCCTTTAGATCCCTGATAATTTAATCTGGCATATCAAAACTATTTTTAGGTCATATAAAAAGTTTTTTATTTAATTCAGTTAAAAAATAATGTTTTTTTGTCATTTTTTTGGCTACATGATCTCTAAAACAGTGGTCTCATTCCCCATTTTAGCCATTTCTCGTAGGATTATCAAAATATTGTAAAAAAAATAAAACTTATTCTAGTTTTTCTATGAAATCTAAGTAGTAGGCTGTGTCACTTGTATCTTTTTATTTTAAATTTCAAAGCCTACGTTCTGACGATTATACGCTTGTATATGGCTACATGAAGGGACATCTAACTTTTTTCAAACCCTAGTATATGCAAAACAAATTTTATTTAGATCAGGCCTAGCTATTCTAACAATCAATTATATTAAAATGTGGACGCAAAATCACGAAACCTTGTGGAGTAAGGATGGAGTAAAACTTAATTTTTTTCACGTAACTGAAGGAGAGTGGGTGAGAAGGGGGAGAAAAAAGAGAAGGGAGTTGTGGGGAATTTTTTATTTAGAATTGTTTGTCAGAATCCTATTCCCTTTTCCCTGATTTAGATATATTTTGATCTCTGTTTGGCTAAGAAAGATCTGACCCTGTCAAGTTTAATTCATTATCCCTCTATGAATACAGAAGCAGCTGAGATACTTAAAACTTTAGGTAAATATTTTTTATAACCATTATCGTTAATATAGGAGTGTTAGAATTGTCCTATAAATTTCAAACTTGGTATGATGGTATAATTTAGAGAGCGTATCATCTCCATAATCATCACCAGAAAGTCTATATGTCCATTTCAAACATGATCATTTTGAAAATATTATAATTTGGTAAAATGTAATAACAAAGCATCTCTATAATACCAGAGAAGAGTGTCGGAGATAATAACACAGCCATGCCGTTACAAAAGATTAGAAAGCAATTTGCTAGCAGACGAAAAAGGTCCCAAACACTTGAACCAGATACATTATACTGATACATTTATTATTAAGGCTGCGAATCCGGGAACCTAACTCAGTTGCGAGACCTGTACAATTATTGTCTATACACACTTCCAAATGAAGAATCTTGATAATGTTACATAATATATTTCAAAATGTGTGCTGTGATTTTTTTATGGAGGAAAAATTAATCTACTAGCAGTATAATCGAAGCTTAAACATAAAGAATTTTTTATCACGGAAAGAAAAAAGTAGCCGGTTTCGTCGTATTTGTACAGTAGCTTTTGATAGGTTAATTTAGGTTAGGTTAGGTAAATGTTAATTAATGACCCGGCAGGGGCTAGAAATGGGAGAAAAGCTACTGTGAAAATACGACGAAACAGACTTCTTAATTTTCTTTCCATGATCCGAATTTTTAATTAATTGCCATGTCATAAACTTGTCAAAATAAAATTTATCCTTTTTAAGATGATTAAATTTTTTTTCATTATCGGATCGAGACCGATTTATATCCGGTGGATTAGAACCGGTTCTCAGCCATACTGAAAAATTTACGCTGAGCATCGTATTATATACTAGTTTTCTACAGATATGAAAATGTACAATCATAAGATTAAAACCAGTTTTAATATACATTTTTATATCCGCGGAAAGCTGTTTATAATACGATGCGATAAATAACTATAATGAAATTTATTTACCTAAATTTGAAGAAAAAAATTTATTGTGATATTAAAATGTACATAAAATCTTTATGTTTATTATTGATGATTTAATGTAAAATATAATTACATAATTAAATGATTATGTGTAGATTAAATACATACTTATTGATTAGTTTTCTATAAAATTATTTATTCCAGATAAAAATGTCAAATTCTGCCCAAAGGAAAGTCATCATTTAAATTGAAAATCTGGATCATAGAAAGAAAACGAAGTAGCGTGTTTCGTCGTATTTTCACAGTAGCTAAAAATCAATTGCACCGTTAGGTTATGAAAAATCACCAAACCTATTTTGCAGTGACTTATATCACTATTTATCATAAATTTCTTAATGTACATAAAAAATCGGGCAGACATGGGAAATGTATTTCACAGACACCCAAAGTTTTATAACCATGTTATCTTATTCGCTGGCTCAAAAACTTTGGGTATTTTATTGAAATTGATTGTTTAGTATCAAACTGGTAGTGGCTAAACTTTTCAACCTATAATTTTCATCTACAGAAGAGGTAACTTTGATTTTCATCATGGTACATATACTTATCAATTTATCGTCCATTGTCTTATCCCTTAAAGTCCGGATTGTGCTATCCCATATCTGTATTAGGTTGGAAGAAGTTTTTATATTATATATTTTTATAATATCAAAAGGTGACTTTTTTTTTTGCAGTGAAGACAACATTCGAGCTAGTAGAGCCCGTGAGGTATTTAAAATTTCTAGTAGCGTCGCAACTAATCAAGTCTTTATTGTAAGTCTGTTGTAGGTTGAATTGATTAACAAATCCTATTGTATAAAATAGTAAGCTTTATTTGTCTGTACCGAAGGATCTCGCTAACAACTGAACCGATAAGGTTCTCCTTTACAGTGAAGCTTTATATAGGTCCAGGGGAGGTTTTTAACTATTTTGGGAGAGGGTATCTCTACCCTACCAAAAAAATAACTGAAAAAAAAATATTGAAGTCAAATTGAAAATGGGGGAGAGGGATCGACTTTTCCCCTCCCACCCTAATTGGCCCTAGAGTCTTCTAGGGGCATAGCCGCAAGTATTTGTCATATGGTTTCATGTACAATAATTTACCTCCCTTTCATATAACAGCTCACCTATTTTAGTTGTTTTTCTTATGAACATTACTATTACTCTAAAGAATAGTATTACTCTGATTACTACATCGCATTGTATCTGTTTATGATACATATGTACCATATTACATATTAATTAGGCATTATTTAGACTACCGTGAAGAAAATATAGAACAAAGGGGACTATGCACGAACGAGATCAAGGCACTCATAGCACCTATAAGCAATTATTAGTAACAAAATATATTTGATGTTTTTTTTTAACAAGCAAAAGCATAAGCTTTTTTTTAACATTTAAATGTGGTTGCATTTAATTTTTTTAGTTTTTCTGGAGGGGGCTTAGAATCATTTGCGCTTATTCGTGCATAATTCCCTTTGATAAGGGGGGGGGGGGGTTAATGCAATTATCTCGTAATCAGTGAGCAAATGGCACTTATAATTCGAATTTTGCATGAGTAATCCTTGGTAGGTCTATTTTCCCTAAATTGAACAAAAAGTTGGAAAAGTAACGGCTAACGGCTGGCGGCTCAGCAGTTTAGCCATTTTTAAAACTATTTCAAGGGAAATCATCACGAAACCTATCTCCACATAATACTCTATGCTGCTCCAAAACGTTTTCAAACGGTTCTAGCCGCTAGTTGCTGGTACTAGAAATCTAAAAATGTTTTTTGTATAATTTCACATGATTTAAAGCAAAAATATGTTTCAAAAAGTTGATTCCTACATAATTTATGGCAGATTTGCCCTAAAAATAGCCAAAAACGGCTAAACGGCCGTTAGCCGTTACTTTTTGTTCGATTTAGGGAAAATAGACCTACCAAGGATTACTCATGAAAAATTTCAGATCAAAATTTGAATTGTAAGTGCCGTTTGCTCACTGATTACGAGATGGTTGCATTACCCCCCCCCCCCCCCCTATATTTTTTTATTTTATTAACACATTTCATTATAGATTGATGTTGCACTGGGAGAATTAGAATCTCTTAAACCTAAAGCATCTGTTTATACAGGAATACAAACAACAAATAACATGAATTAAGTTTTTGGTGAGCGTTACCAACCGACCGACCGATGTGTATATTTAAAAGTAGCTTTACTTCTATTCAAAAGTTGACAAAGGGAGGAGTAGGTTGCGCTAAAAATCCATAAAGGTGTGAGTTTTAAGGCTTAAAAACAGTAGTAGAACGGTAATATTCACTAAATATAAAGAAGTTGTATCAACTTTTTTTTTTTATAGCTAGCCGGTTCTTTTAGTAAGTAGTAGATGTAAAATTTTTCATAGAATTCAAATATGCAATCGGTTTTTTTGTAGACCTCTTATTTATTAAGTAATTTAAGTTTTTTAAAAAAATAATTAAGTCGGTTTTAAGGTACTAAAACGCAACAAAATAAAAGAAGAAAATGGTCAGTAAGAACAAAAATAGTAAGATCTTTAATTTGACACCTTACTTTTAAAATTCTGTTGAGTAATTATTGAAAAAATCTATTTTTTTAACCTCGGTATAATAAAAACTTTAGACCTAAATATTTTCTCAAACAGACATAAAAAACATGGGTTCATATATACCATTAGAATCAGAAAAATATTACGAATCCATTGTAAGCAAAATTGAAAAAAATTAAAAAATTAAAAAATTACAGAAATGGCCAATTATTTTTTTTGTTCAGACAACACTATTGTTTTCCCTTTTTTACCCCCTCTTTACCCCCTCTTTACCCCCTTCCCATTTTTATACTCAATTGAAGAATTAAGACGTTGCCTGTACAACATAATATGATATTTTCATATAATTCCTTTTATTGTAGTTTATATACTATATTGTAAACTTTTTTTTTCAATTTTGCTTACAATGGATTCGTAATATTTTTCTGATTCTAATGGTATATATGAACCCATATTTTTTTATTTGTGAAATAATAAAATTAAGTTCAAAGTTTTTATTCTCGTGGGTTTAAAAAAATCGATTTTTTCAATAATTACCTGACAGAATTGAAAAAGTAAGGTGTCAAATTAAAGATCTTACTATTTTTGTTCATAATGACCATTTTCTTTCTTTTTTTTGTTGCATTTTAGTACCTTAAAATCGAATTAATTTTTTTTTTTTTAAACTTAAATTACTTAAAAAATAAGAGGTCTACAAAAAAACCGATTGCATATCTGAATTCTATGAAAAATTTTACATCTACTACTTACTAAAAGAACCGGCTAGCTATAAAAAAAATAGTTGATACACCTTCTTTATAAAATTGTTTGTCTATGGTTCTATTCAATAAGGAATACACATATTAAGTGAATATTATCGATCTACTACTGTTTTTAGCCTTAAAACTCACACCTTTACGAAATTTTAGCACAAAGTATATTTTTGAAAACTATTTCTTAGTGTTAATACTCATTGCATCGTGCCAGTAGAACACTAAAACCGTAACAGCTTCTTTATGCTTAAAATAACCCCTGGTGGTTTTTTTTTGGGGGGGGGGGGGCTAACATATCAAATGTTAAACTAGCCAATATTTTCATTTTATATCAAAAATAGGGGGGTGGTGAGAGGCATTTTGAGGAAATCCACCAATTTTTCATTGTATTTACACGTAAAAAATAATTAAAATAAAATTATTAGAATGTTTGTATAAAAAAAGGTGAGCTCGGCTGTGTGCTTTTCAAGACAGAACATTCTAAAGCAAAATCTCAACTGAAGCTCGAAGCTAAAAAGCTTAAACATAAGATAAAAAGTGATACTTTGAACTTTTGATAATTTTCCATAATATTTTTTGTGTACCTTCTTCATATTGTACTTATTTTTTTCAATAAATAATGTGATTTGTCATATTTTTTATATGCCAACGCACAATAACTTTGCATAAATTGTATTATGAAAAGATTTTTTTCCCATTACGTCAATAAAGTACAAGAGAGATTATTTTTGATTAAGTTACCTTTATGGTTTCGGCTGTATGAAAGTTGACCTTCTTCAATTTTGTTTTCAAATTTTTTAATTAGGGATTAGTAGCTTTCACAATATTGCGTAAAGTTGTGAGTAAGATTCCAGTCAAAGGCGCTTATTAGGCCAAACTGTTTTGAAACATGCGTTGTAATTATTTTATGCGTTTCTTCATTAAGAACAGTTAGAATTAATAAGCGCCTTTGACTGGAATCTTACTCACAACTTTACGTAATATTGTGAAAGCTACTATTTCCTTAGTTTGATTGGATAGATTGCTCATTATTATTGATAGAGGATAAAAAATCTCCTTCTAGTTAAAGACTTTTTTTGAATGATCATATTTTTAACTGGTCGTATTAAGAAGTACAACCAAAAATACCAAATAGCTGTTTATTTCATATCTTACTTTTAAAAAAAAAATAACTGCGTTTACTGGACTCGATCGATCTTCTGTTTCTTAGGTTTTTGCTTTAAAGGCCAAATAAACAGCAACTGCTACTCTATAATATACTTTCTCTGTCTATCCGTCCATAACGCTATAAGGGAATAGGGATTTTAGCTGCTAATCTCTCATTTAGATTGATGACTTTTTGGTAAAGATATCCCGGTCTGTCGGACATATATTTAATATTTATTTATTTTTATTAAAGGTTTTGTGATTTTCCTCCCTTTTTTTCTTCATTTTTAAAAGCGAAGCTTTTCTATAATTGGGGTCGGTCCGTCCGTAACGAATAGCTTTTTCGTTTATGTAGGCATGTTTTAATTGTCCTATCGATTTCAAACTTTGCATGATGATTCCTGTAGTAGTTAGGTACGATTTAGAAAGCATAGCAACTCTGTAATTATTACCAGAATGTCCGTACGTCCATTTTAAACATATTGATTTTTATTTTTTTCTAACTTTATGTGATATAATCATTCGATTGATCTTATTTTTGGAGTACTGATTCCTATTACAATAAGGTACAATATCATAAGCGAAGCATCTCTATACTCAAATCTTTAAAATGTCAATATGTCCTTAAACAGAATTCTAAATTTAAGAAGTTAGCAACAAATTTACGTATGATTTTGTTAAAACTTATATATTTATATTTTTTATATTCAGTACTGACACTCTACAAGAGTTAATGTTTGTCTGTCATACCATTTCAGAGCTTCCCTTTTATGGATGTTGTCATCCTCGTCCTTTTATACCTAACTTTGTCTAAATAAATGTCTATCTATAATTTCGCTACTTATGGATGATGTTGTCATCTTTTTTTTCTAGCTAAAATTCTATAAATAAATTAATGATATTATAGACTTAAGTGAGGGATATTTCATCTAGAAAAAAAATTTTTTTCTGCTACTTTTGGGGTTATCGAGTCTGTCTTTCTGTATGTTAGACTGTCAGACTGCTTTCTTTTCATTAAATAGTTACAATGGTAAAATTAAAGTTAGACTTTTCTTTCCTGTCCTTAGGCATCGCTCCTATTAGATTTTATCGTCCTTGCCTTATGAACCTTCGGATACGCCCCTAGAGGCCTCAAGGAGCATTTAAGGGAGGGGTATAGTTAGATGCCTTCTAATTAAAATTTTAGTTACATTTTTTTTGGTGGGGGGAGGGTTCCAGGGGAGATTTTCTTTGGAAAAATGGAGGTATTAGCCTTCTCTAAAATAGTCAAAAACTTTCCATCGACCTTTAAGAAGCTTCACTGTATAGAGGAGAATCATATCTGTACAGTAGTAAGCGAGATCTTAAGCCACAGATAGATACATCGATTTGCTGTTACATTTATATTTAGATAGATACATATATTATGTCAATTCTTTTATATTAGGCTTAACGCATGCAATAGAAAGTCTTACTAAAGAAAATCTGAAGGACAATATAATTTTCAGTTGGCATATCCCCATCCTGTGGGATCCCTCTTAATTAAATTCCTTCTGGTTGATGATTATTAAGCGCATTATAATATTATTATGCATAAATACATGATCATAGGTCATGATATCTACACAGCTAGAGGTATTGATTATATATTTATTCACTAGACCGGCTACGCCCCTAGAAACCCCTCTAGAAAAACTTACAATTTCAGGTCTGAAAAAAAATTGTAGTCGTGGGAGATTATTTTCCCGGGGGAATTTTTTGAAAGGGTGTAGAACCCCTCCTGCAAAATAGTTATAAATATTTCCTAGGCCTAAATAAGGGTTCACTGTAACAGAGAACCATATCAGCCGTTAGCGAGATCTTAAACTAGTCATCCTGTGACTTTTATATAAGGGAATAGAATTGTTAGATGTTATAAAAAACACAAATCTGTTCCAGCTTCGATTTTTTTGTTTGTCATTTTTATTTTCAAAGATTTTTTCCCAAAACATTCTAGATTATTTGAAAAATTTCTGTCAATCTATTTTTAAAATTTTAAGTTCGTAGCTAGCTTTATTAACTTCATATATGCACAATCTTTATGCATAAAAAGTAATGACTGTCTATCTGTGCCTACCGTAGGATCTCGCAAACTGCTGAACCGATATTGTATCTTCTCATAAGTCCCGGAAACGTATATAACTATTTTGTAGAAGGGTACCAATAACCTCTCAAGAGAAAAGACCCCTCCGTTTGTAAATTTATCTGGTGCCCAAAGTTTATAACGACGTTATCTTATGGATTGGCTCAAGAACTTTTGGTACTTTTATTATATTTTTGATTTATTTGTTCTAAATTAGAAGTGTCCAAACATTTCAAACAATAATTTTATCTACAAAAAAGTTAGTTGTGTTTATCATCATTGGGGATTCATATAAATTTATCGTCCATTTTCATATCACTGGTTCTTTCCCACTCTCCTATCTTTTACCATATTAAAGATCTTTTCTATTGAGTCTGCTTAAAATTATTTTCACGCTCTTGAGTTGTGGAAATGAAATTCTTTGTTGTGTGATCTAAATAGTTGAAATATTAAGATGTCCTACGTGTATGTAGGCTTACAGAATATTTCGGCGGTTTCTCTTATAACAGTTATTAAGCACCGAAACCCCTTCCCCCACTTTATTTTAAATCAATTTTAAAGTATGGGGGGGGGGGGAATTTAGGTTAGGTTAGGTAATATTAAGTTCTGGATATCCCTGCAGGGTTAGGGACACCCTTAGAAGATATTTAGAAAATAAGGGGAGGGGTTTCCTGTGCTCGACAGGCACTTTGGGGGAAAGTATCAATATTTGTAGGGTGGAAATTTTATAATAGAGATGTGTTTTGTCAAAAGCACAAAAATTTGAATTTAAAAACATATTTCCCTTTATAACTCCCCTTAATCATAATTTGAAAATTAATGCTAAAAAATTAATTACCATGTGAGAAAAAAAAATGTTTTTGCAGGGTAATTTTCGACTGTTTGAACATTTAGGGATCTTAAAAGACAAGACTATGGATGATACATCCAATGATGATAAACAAAATACCCAATTTAATTACTGGTAGTTTGAACAAACCACTCAAAATATATCTAATGAAAATACCCCAAGATTTTTAATCTCACGAAATAGAACAAATAGAATAGAACAAAAGTCCCCAAATTAAGTATTAGCAAGAAAAGGGTATTGTACGGTTGCAAATTTCTGAGATGGGTTTTTGAGAAAGAATGCCGCGTTTTTTCGGCATTTTTATTAGACATTGAGCTGAACGAAGACAATATCGTCTTCGTTCAATCGTCTTCGTTCAACAGAGTATACAACAAAAGAATTCAAAATTTTAAAATTAGTATTTTAGCCATTTGTATAATATCTAATACAGCTCTAAAACGTGCATTAATTAATATGCAGCAAAAATAGATTTAAGATAATTTGTTTTTCTTCTATGAAGGCTGTTCCAACAAAAGCAAAATAATTAAATAAATAGTTGTATACTCTGTTTTTTCGACATGTCTAAAAAATGTCCAAAAAAACGCGGCATTCTTTTCTCAAAAACCCATCTCTGTGCTTTATCATTCATCACTAAAAAGAAAACTTAAAAACGTGTCTGACAAGAAATATTACCCAAATTGTAGATGGAAATTATTTGTGGAAAAGTTGGGACACTGCTATTTTGTATAAGCCAATCACATTCTGTTTAAATATTTGTTATAGTTTTAAATTTAATTTTTAAGTACTTTTATATATGAAATTTGACTTATCAGACGTTGCGTATGCTCTTTAGAAGCAAAGCTTTTCTATAATAAGGGTCGGACCGTTCATTACGAACAGTTAGCTTTCTTCGTTAATCTGAACATGGTAGAATTGTACAATCGTTTTCAAACTTTGCATGATGATTCCAATAACAATTAGGTACATTTAAGGAGGCTTAGCAACTCTATAATCGTTACAAGAAAGTCCAATAATGATTCCTGATACAAGCTTTAATGTTATAATCAAAGCAACTCTATGAACAAGTTCTAAAAATATAAGTATGTCCTTAATTTTGTAACAAATTTACTTACAGTTTTAAAATTATGCCTTAATGTTATGCTTATTCAGTTTTAATGTTCGTTAGTTCTACCATTTTAGAGCTTCGCATTTATGGATGTTGTCATCTTTTTTCTCTAGTACAGAAGTCATTACCTTAAGTAGGTTAGGTCCGTCAACTTCAAACTTCTTTATTAAAGAATACTATATATTCCGGTTAACAATTTCCGAGATCTTGAGCATCAAAAGGAAAACATTACTAATAACATTACGGATTTGTTGTGCTTCGTCTTTCGTATTAAAAAATATTTTTCAAAGCTATTTGATTAAATGGACACTGGTTTTTAGTAATCTATAATACAAAGTAGAACGATGTCTGTCTGTCCGTCCGTCGTCTGTATGTCCGTCCGTCTGTTCTTTAAGATATCGTTAACCACTGAACCGATCGGATTCTACTCTTCAGGGAATATATCAACTGGTCCTATGGTGGTTTTAGGCTATATTCTTGGCTGTAGGACACCCGCAACCCTCACAAAAATAAAAAATCCCCCCAATTTTTTTACGGCAATTAATTTAAGATAAATGCAAAATTAATGGTCGCAGCACCAGAAGTACTTGATATTTTTTTTTAATTACCTCTGGCTAGGGGCAAAGCCGCTAGTTTATTATAGAGTAGCTTCACCACACTAAAATGACGTAAGTAAAGATGAATAGGGCAATAAGAAATAACATTAAGTGACCTCAATAAAAATATATTTAGCGCCAACAATTTGGCGGCAATTTCCCTTTTTTCAAAGATAGAATGGGATGGGGATTTATTATTGAAGAAAACACCAGTTGCGTAAGAAAATGCGGGAAGGAGAATTAATTTATCGGTCTCTAAATCCTCGAACCTCCGCGAAAAGGGAGGTTTGGTCTCTCAGAGATAGAATGGCGGCTCATAATAACTCCCTTTATTTCCCCTTTTCCCATTAAACCCCTTTAACATAGCATCATATCAATGACGTTCTTTCAAAATAGCTTAAATTATTATTTTTCATATAATTTTAATATAAAGATATCCCTTCAGATCATTGAAAAAAGTATATTTTGATAAAATTAAGGGTAATTTGGTTCATCATAATGAGGAAAGTATTTTAATCGTTTATTGACTTATCCCTTCAGATCCCTGAAAAAAAAATATCAGGGGTATATTTCAAATTATCGTTCAATGACTTATGCCTTAAGATTACTGCTAAAAAAGTGTATTTGCAGGTTTTTTCATGGAAACACCAAATTTTTTGTTCTCACTACCACACTCCGATCTCAAAAATCATTGTTGAACTCTCTAAGTTGGGGGGGGGGGGGGGGGTGTATGGGCACCACTTGTTGAACTGAGCTGAGCTGGGGAGAAGATGGCTGGATGAGCGGCCATTCTCTGACCACCAGCTGCAGGCACCAGTTCTCTGCCAGCTTTATGGAGTCAATCTTTTCAGTAGTCTGGTTGGTGGGGGGGTAGGGAGCACACACACTCTCTCCAGAGTGTCCCAGTCACACACACACAGTAGTAGTTGTGTCACTGTGTCACAGCTCCCCCCCTCAACCAGAGACTCAATGCGCCTCAACGTTTTCGGCCACTGGAAAATCTTGGATTTTCAACTTATCATCAACATCTAGCCTCGGAGCTTTTTATTAAGTTTTTTTTGGGTTAAAGGTAAGAAATTTAAATCTTAAGTTTTAAAAAACCATATGAATATTAAACTAATTTTTGAACACTAACAAAAAAAAGGTAGGTGAATCACATTTTTTAGAAGGGTTCACACAATTAGTCTAGGAATTGTATTGTATATATATGATTTTCTTTGAAGAAAAAACTTTCCTTTTAAAATGTTAAAATGAGTGTTCATTGTTTTCAAGAGCATTAGAACCAGACACACTTCTTGACTTTTTAATTTTAGGTTGTTTCATTAAATCTAGTTTTTAATTAAACAAATATGACAACATTCATAAAAGCACAGCTTAAAAAGCATTATTTTAAAATTTTCGATGAATAGGATAATTATATCCATTAAGAAGGTGTTGTCAAAAAAAGTTAAAAAACAGAATGTTTAAATGGACGTGCGAACTTTCTGATAACGATTATAGAGTTGCTAAGCCTGCTTATTCTTAATCGAATCTAACTGGTACATTACCACAATTATAGAAAAGTTTCGCTTAATAAATATTAACATGAAATGGATGGATTTGATTAAGTTCTACTTAATTATTTAAAATTATTCTTTCCTTTTTTTTGACCCAACAGTTTAACTTTTTCATGCTATCCTATAATTTAAAGAATTAAAGATATAAAGTTTTTTTGTTTGTTTGTTAAGAATTAAGATATTGTCAACCACTAAACCGATTCAGTCTTTTAAGAAAGGAAACTTCACGTATTTTTTAACATGGTTTTAGGCTATCTAATTTCTAGATTAAAGTTTTGGATGGTACAAGGCCATATTTATTTTACGTTTTTGAGATTTCTTAATTAATAGAAACATAGACTGTCCTTAAATCAAAGAATATCGCGCACTTAAACCCCAACCCAAATATTTTGAAATAAATTTAATTAATTGATAAGGGTCTAGTTTTATTGTTTTTTTTTTTTAATTTTTGTCAGTTAGGTTAGTTTAGGTTGTATTGGTACATGGTGCATTGTGGTTCCGCAGGGCTAGGCATAAAGAAAAAGAATAACAACCCCCCCCCCCCCTATAGTTAATAATAAATATGGGGAGGGGGGATTGATTTGCTGCATAGCACTCTGAGGAAAAGCGGCAAAAATCTATATTGGAAATGGATTTAATCTTATTAGCTTTACATTGCTAAAATAGTTAAATAAAATGAAAATATTAAATTAACTTTTGAAGGAAAACTATGTAATAACAAAGCTGGTATTAATTTATGACTTTTATTTTAATATTTGTGGAAAACTGTTTGTAAAACGATGCTCTACGTGATTTTTTCAGTATCTGGTTCTAATCCTCTGGATAATAATTGGATTCCAAGCCTTAATGAAAAAAGTATAAATTATAATTATACTATAAATTATACTCTATAGGCAGACCCTAAAACATTCTTACCGATAAAAACCGAATTTTAAAAACATTTTTCATCAGTTATCAAAAATTTTTTGTACGTATTGGGACAAAGTGTCTCAAAAATCAGCCCTGTGACGTCATAAAAATGAAGGATTTTCCACCTCTTTTTGTGGGTTTTCTTTCCCACTCTCTCATCTCCCCCATTTTTATGACGTCACATGGCTGATTTTTGAGACACTTCGTCCCACTACTTTTGTAATTCAGTTAACTTTTAGTTTCATATTTCATGTGTTTTTGACTAAAACACAGCATTCGACTATCCACGAGATATACAACTACTTTGTCAAATCGTTTTAGAGATTCATTGCTTTCAAGTAACAAAGAGAATTTTTAAGCAATAAATCTGGCAACAAAATATTTATTTTGAACAATTATGGTAAAGATTAGATATTCATTTTTATGAATAGGTTTAAATTATTAAAAATGGCAATTAGGAAAACAAGAATATAAAAGATTATTTTTTTTCTGTGATTTCTCCATTCTTAAAAAAGCAAGATGGTTTTAGGCTATTTAAGTTTTAAAATAAGTCGGGCAATATAGAGCATCTAGAATCTAGATGTTAGGGGCGTAGCAGCTAATTTGTTATAATTCAGCGATGAATATATGACCCTTTATGTTAAATCTAGGTTTTGGAAAACTATTTTGCTAAAAGTCTTCGTCTGCAGCATATATTTTTGTGTCTGACAACCCATCTAGAGTAATAAATCTATTATTTATCCCCCTGTGTGATATAACTTTCTGACAGTCCATCTAGAGTAATAAATCTATTGTTTTATACCCATGTAATCTAACTTTCTAAAAGTCCATCTAGAAAATAAATCTATCATTTATCCCCATGTGATCTAACTTTCTGAGAGTCCATCAAGAGAA
>NC_137272.1:3272865-3294910 GCF_053477335.1 Acartia tonsa
CCTTCCTATAAAGGAGAATTAGGTGCATTAGTATATGCATTAAAGAATTTTTTACACTTTTGTAGGTTTCGTGAATTTTTGGTTCGGACAGACAGTATTTCACTAGTGCATTATAAACGTTGGGCTAAAGGATCAATAAACGGTGTCACCTATCGATGGATAACTTTCTTGCAAAGTTTTGACTTTACAGTTATCCATCGACAGGGGACTAAGCATGTGAATGTAGATTATTTGTCGAGAACTGAGTTAGATTGTAAGGACCATCGACTGAAGGATTGTCAGGAGTGTAGAGAGACAGATAATAAAATTTTGGATCCTTACCTGGATGATTCACCATTTCTGGATCAAATCTATTCTATTATGCAGGTACATTCTGCAGAGGATGAGGCGGATGTTGAGTTTGTCTGGCAAAGTAGTCTTCAGCAGGACGAGATCCTAAATGAAATAAGATTATGGATATTGGAAAGGAGACAGTTGTCGTCTTATGAGAGGGCGGAGCTATCGGGCAGAAAAGAACTATTGTACAATCTTATTGGCCATATGTATGTGCTAGAGGGGGTTGTAATTTTCAGACAGCCTTTGGCCGAAGGGGGTATTGTCGAGAGGCCTGTAGTGCCTCTTTCTTTATACAATGATATATTTGATTCAGCTCATGGTGGATATGGTTCTGGACATAGAGGTGTGCAGGAGACAATACGTAAGATAAATGAGAGATTTTTTATGCCTGGCGTGAACAAGTTTGTGGAATCGAGAATACGAAGTTGTATTACATGTTTGAAAAAGGCTGGAAGTAATCCTAAACATGTTTCACCTATAACTCATTCTGTCCAAAGTAGTGAAGTTTTTGCTAATATGTCAGTAGATCTAGTTGGACCTTGGACTCCATGTTATCATCAGGGACAGACGGTTAAATTTGTCTTAATCATGGTTTGTCTATTTTCTAGATATGTTTTTACATGTCCGTTGGTTGATGCTAAAACTGAAACAACTGTAAAGGCTATATTGGAAAATTTTGTACCTACCTATGGTTTATTTAGAGCTTTGAGATCGGATAGAGGTACAAATTTTACAAGCAGTGTGTTTAAAGGCGTGATGAAAGGATTGGGGGTGGATACTGTCCTAATTCCTCCCAGGAATCCAAATTCGAATCCTGTAGAGAGGCAAAATCAAAGTTTGTATGCTGCTTTGAAAGTAGATGAAAATCATGGAACAAAGGACTGGGCTAAAAAATTACCTTTGGCTACGTTGGTGATTAACTGCTCCAAGAGTACTAGAACTGGATATTCTCCATTTTTTCTAGTTTTTGGTCGGCAGCCACGTATTCCCCTCGATTTTCTATCACCAGTCCCGTCTGTTGAATCTTCATCCTCGCGGTCGTATTTGGAATTTCTGAAAAATATGGAGGATGTAATTAAGAGGATTTCTACAAAATCCAAGTTATATTTAGAGGTTCAAAATAAACACAGAATACAGAGGGAAGCATTAAGAGTGACAGATGTTTGTTATGCTTTCTTTAATATTGTAAAAACTGACGTGTCCAAGAAATTACAGTCTTTCTATGGAGGGCCTTTTATTGTAGTTAAGAAATTTTCGGATGCATTGTATGAGTTGGCACCTTTTGGGAATAATCCCATCAAGAAAAATCAGGTTGTGGCTAGGGATAAAATTCGAAAAATTCATGCTCGAACGGAAGTTTTAGGGGAGGAGGTTAATTTTAACGTTTTTCCTTTACCTGAAATTTGTCCGTCCGATGAGATATTTTTGGAGGTTGACAATATGCCTGTAGAGAGAGAAACTGTAGAGGAGAAAGAGAGTGAAGATGTTGTGTATTTGTCATCTGAAAATGATGGTTTTGAGTTGGCAGAGGAAAGACAGAGTGACGAGATTCAGGAGAAGGAGAGTGAGGTTGAGGTTGATAATGACAGCGTTTCAGGAGATGGAAATAGAGAAATTATACCTGTAGGTGAAGGAGTAGAGGTTGGAGTGACAGATGAATCTGTGGTGCCTGCTCCTGTAGTTGAGGGTAATTTTGACGAGGTTGAGCTTCCATCGGAACAGTCGTTTTTGACTACGGCGCCGCCGCAATCTTCACCTGAAAGATTAGTTACAATTAAGAAAAGTGGATCACGGGTGGCGAAATATTTATGGGACACTGGGAGGAGGTTAAGATCTCAGGTAGGGGGTCCTGTGGTACATGTTCAGATAGGAACTCGAGGACGGAGAAAGTAGGGAAAGGAGAGCTGATAATAATTATTTTTGAAAAAAAAATATTATATAAATACATATAAATATTTAAAAAATATATTATAATAAGAGTTCATGAATTGTTATTTGATTATTTTAATAACAAAAATGTGCTGACAAAGCTAGTAGGTAGAAAGTTGTCCTGCAATGAAAGGCTAAATCAGTTGATATTTGCGGGTGAATCGGTGAACAGTTATCAGCTAATAATGTCTGGTCATAATAATAAATTCAAATCAGGTAAATATTTTTTAATTTGGGGATTGTGTTTGATACCCTGTGGGGCTGATATGATACCTGTGCTAGTAAAGGAGTGTGTTGGCGACGGTCCTGAGTTGAGGGCTTCAGAATGTACAGTATTTGGTCAGCATGAGTTTAATGGAACAATCAGCGGTCATCTGTTAAAAAAAGTGGGAGTGAGATTTTTGCCCGCAGTACAATGTCACGTCGACAGAACGGTTCACACCTGGTATTGTGGCAAATATAGCCACCTACATTTAGGGGCACCAGCTGTTGTTAGTAGTGATGAGTTAATTTCTAGTGAAGATTGTAAAAGGATGGAGGAACAGAGGGTGTTAGACATAGATGGACGACGGTTGCCTGTAGCGTTTTATGACCGGTCACTGACTTATTTCATAAATGGTACCATCCTGTATGATGATATGATGACGTATGGGATTGACCCTCAGTGCAGAGGGGATGGTATTTATTTAAATAATACCTTTGTGCCTAATACTTTTCAAGAAGTTCAGATTACAAGTTATTTGAAAAATATACGAATTTCAATGTTACCTGATAACAGTTGTTTTCTTGAGGATCAATTCATTGGTGCACATTGTCTGGAGTCTGATCTGCGGCTTGGGCTTGATCGAGTGATAGTTCACAATAAATCACAGGAAGATAGACGTTATTTTAGTTATTTTCGGACTGTTGAAATTGTAAATTTAACTTTGTTTACATTTTCTAATATGGCGGATGATGCTAATAATCAGGGTGGCCAAAGTTGGTTGGCGATTTCTCCACAGTTTTCGTTGGGATTGAAACTGGGGAAAAAAGTGGAGTTTTCTGACTTTCTGACTGACTAGCATTACTTTCATACCAACGTTCCTGATGTATTTTTGTGGATTACAACTGCTAAAAAGAATTTTTTTCCTTGGATGCGGAAAAAGGAGGAGGATGGTGCTTTATTATTACAGTTAACCTCTTCATATCATCAGGTGGAAAGGATTTTGCAGGCAGAACAGGGGTGTTGGGAGAATATTTTGTTTCATTCCAACATCAAACAAGTCGGAAATTTGTTGGTACAACATCTAGGGGAGATGGAGCTTGTGTCTGTATGTAAAAAAAGATGGTTAAATGTGACTATAGGAGCAAATTTGCCGTGTTATCTTGGTCATTTTTCTTTGTTTATGGATAATAGAATTGTTGCTGTAGAACCATTCACAAGATTAGTTAAAAATGTTTCCTTGTTGATGGTTGTCGAGTGTAGGAAAAATCCAGTATTTGTGAGAGTTAAACCTGGATTATATCTAGGTAATAAGGGGGCAGGAATGCAGCTGGTTCAGACTAAACGGCTGGAGGATAGTTGGTTGAAGGTACCATTGAATTTTGAGCATCTGCTGGATAAGGGAGAGAAAGGACAGGTGTTGGAGTCTGTGGAAGAGACTAAACTTTCGGAATTGGCTGCTAATTCAAATGCGTTTGTTGTAGAGGTGACAGAAGATTGGTTTGTACATTTGTATAATTCCTCAATTGATTGGTTGACTAATAGTTGGCAGCATTTTGTTATGGCTGTGATGGGTGCTGCTGGGGTGGTTATTGGATTGCTGTGTGTTGGTTGTTTAGGCAGACTGTGTAACTGCGTTAAATTTTCGCGTTATCAGGAAAACAGTAATTAAAATTTGGCATCCCTGATAAATATAATTTATATAAAAGTATTTCGTTTTGAATGTCGTCTTATATATGAAAAATGTTAAAATATTAAAATATTAAAATGTTAATATTTAATTATTGATTATTATCAGGAAATGGAGACGGAAACGAAAGGCGGTATCAGCGGGCGTCTGGTCGGCGGGAGGAGCGTGAACCGTCTGTTGAGATGTTGGATGCTGGTAGATCTAATCGGCGGCATGTTGTGTATAGAAGAGATGATAGGAGGCAGTATGATGTAGAATCGCCCAGGTATGAGCCTGGATATGATGATGAGGACGATGTTGGCAACGTGAGTCTTGAAGTTGAGCTTGATTCCAGGGATCGTCTGCCTAGTGAACAAAGTGGTTCAGAGGTAGACAGTTGGATTGAGCCTCCAACGGACAAGCCTGGAAAGGTGGCAGATACTGGTTCTGGTGAGGGACGGCGCAGGTTTGGTAAGTTTGTGCCAAATCAGGCTGCTGGGTCGGTCAGAACTAAGGGAGCCAGCAAGGCTTATGATGATGCCAGGGAAGGTACTTCCAGAAGGGGAGCCAGCAAGGCTTATAATGATGCTGGGGAAGGTACTTCCAGAAGGGGCGTGGTCAAGCGGCCTGCTGGGGCAGATTCTCTTGGGCCTAAACAAAAGAGGGAGTTACCAGATTTACGTGCTGAGGTTGAGAGAAATAAGGCTGAACGCAAGAATGACAGACAGGGCTTAGCGCCGCTCAGTGATGAAGATATAGGTAGAATCAGTAATTCTGTTGCTGTGACTCTAAAGCCTATGATTGAGGAAAAAATTCGTGAAGCTGTAAGAGAATCAGTCAAAAGTTTGAACACTGCACAGAAACTTTGGCAGACGGACAGTCATAATCGGGTTAAAGATATGTTGGCCTCGCATAAGAGGGATCTAATGAACTGTATAAGGAAGGTCGATACGGAGATGCAGCAAATGGTGGCTACTACTGCACAGCAAAAGGCTTCTTATATGGTACAGAGTGTACAGACAGCAATGACTGATAATTGGGAAAGTAGTTCAATCAAGTTGGGACAGCAGGTGGGCCAACAGGTGGAAAGTGTTTTGGCAGGACAGGGAACTAAGGTTCAAGAGGCTATTTCTGAGATGGCCAAAAAAGAGGCTGAAGTGCAACGGCACCTGTCTAATATTTTTAGTGAGCTTAGCGAGATCCGGCGCAGAATAAACAATGACTTACCGGCGGCGGCATATTGGCAGTTGCAACAGGCTGGAACTTCTGGTGGTGCTGAGGCTAACAACGGGGTGATGTTGGTTTCGGGAGGTGTTCAGGTCACTGGTGGTGTTGATATGGAGGTGGCAATGCCGGCAGATGGACCAGCGGTTGCTGCAGAGGTGGCTGTTGCGAATGATACCGCCTCAGCGGTAAATGATGCTGTGATGGTTGCTGTAGGAGGGCCCGTAACTGCTGCAGCGGGTAATGCTGTCATGGCGGCAACAGTGGGTGTCTCGGCTGAGGTTGGTGGAGGGGCGCTGAACACTCCTCCTCCAGTGGGTGAAGGAGAGGAAGGACTTGAGGCCGGGGTTAATTTCGATGTAGGTTCACCCAGTGAAGACATTGATCCCAGTTTATTAGATCAGCCTGATGGATGGTGAAACCATGCTTAGCTGGATGGTTTCAGAAGGGGGTAAATGTCATATGTTTATGTTGTGATGTCATATATTTAAGTTTACTCTTTAATTGCTCTCAGAAAGAATAAAGAGAAAATATATTTAAGTCAGTTGATATTGAGAGTCCTAACACAGAACATTATCTGGTTTGGGTTCGAGTCTTTATTAAGACCAATACAGCTATTTACAGACATCCTACTACTTTAGATAGTTTGCATAGGCAGATATTCTACCCCTTCAAAGTGCATAGTTAATTAATACATTGTATTAATTAAACAGACAGTCATCCTGTTGTTTGGTGTCCTGATATACAGACAGACATCCTGCTACTTCAGAACTATCCAGCTTTGAATAATCAGTAGTTTTGACTTATTAACATATTTAATCATTTCTAAATATAGTATCAATATATAATCTTATTTACTCAAAAACTGCATTTAATCCAATATAATAAATATTTAAAAATCTGTTTGCATTTTGAATTGAACATTAAGTCTACTCTATCATTAACTTATGTAAGTCTGTCTATATCACATTAATCAATTTACTTTTCAAATTTCTACAAGCCTAAATAGGAAAAATATCTTCAAAAATTTGGGAGTAAGATAGATTAGATAGATTTTTTTGTCAACTGTCATATGCCTGTATTCCTGACAATATTATTTCATCATTTTTATAACAAGGATATGTAAATGGAAGGTAAACTATATCTACCTATTCCACCTTGTTTAAAGGTGAGATATTTTTTTCAACTTTGAATATTAGTTTCTAAACGATAGATCATTGTCAGTCAAATTTATGTATTAGATTATATATCAGCTAAATTCTGAAAGTCCAACTTTGCACATTATAAAACATGACCAGATGATCAATCCTCTAACTGGAGCAATAGGTAAAATGAGTAGGGTCAATTTGACCTTTTAATACCTCGAGAGACGGTTGATAATAACGTAGGGCTTGCCTCCATAGCAATTCCCAAGGCCCTAACATCCAAAATATTGCAAACACTTATACCTTTGATTACACGACCTTTGTCTGGAATTCCTAGCTGAGCATGGTAATGAGTTGCCTTTTTTTGTGCCAAGGTATTTCCCTCATTCTTACTTTAAAAAATCGAGATTCTACAAAGTTCTAACATCTTTATTCATTAAGCGGTTTGGGCAATGATTTAAACACATACCCTTTTAACGATAGCAGGGGTATGTTTCATTAGAAATGCAGGAACATTACTATTTACACAAATCCTGTCCTTGGTTTCTATAATCTTATTTAAATTTAAACATAATAAGTAGAAATATTCCAAATTAAATTTATCTTTTGAAATGACTTTGCAGTAATCCATTATCTTTCAATTTCTGTAGTTCTGCATCAGGATATGTGTATGTATGCCTTAAAAACAAGGAAGACAGCATCCATAGAATTAAGTAAAGTTAAATCATATTCATAAAGTTTAAAACCATTTGAAAAACATCTAGAATTTTTCTTTACTATCCACGCATTAATGAGACTCTATAATGTGTCCGAAAAAATAAGCCTTGGGACGTCAATAGATCCATCATTTTTTAAGGGGTTTCCTTTCCCACCTCTCATCTCATCTCTCCCTTTTATGACATCACAAGGATCATTTTTTCGGACACTTTGTAAAGTTTCCGCATTAATATCTTTTTTACCAGGAATAAGACAATTGATGTGAAATACATCCTCAATGATGACAAACAAAATTATACCTTATGTAGATTTAAATTATTGGTTGGAAAGAATGGAAAACTGTTAGTTTGGAACCATCCAATCAAACCCCACAACTAATTTAAGGGAAAAAAAATTTAAATGTTTGTTTTTTCCTCGAACGATTATAGAACAAAGTCATTAGAAAATGTATTAGTTACGTTAATTATATGCATAGTTATGATCAAAGACAATGGGAGAAATGTCATATTGAACTATAAATTGCACAACTTTTTCTTATTTGTAGGCTCAAAACATCGGATGTTCTTATTGAATTTTGGTTTGTTTGAAACTAATAGTGTGTAAACTTTTAAACCAATGATTTTATTCTTTAATGGGGTTTGAACGCTCCCCCCCCCCCCCCCCCCCCGACTAATTAAGGTGCGGCAAGGGGCCCGACTGTAAGGGGTTAAGTAAATTGAAGCATAACTCTGCTCTTTACAATAAAGTTGAGGAAAAAATGAAATCTCCACCATACCATAATCTTAAATTCACTTTATTTTCATTTAAGTTTTTTTTTATAGTTTTTGCAACTATATCAAATAAAAGTACTCTCACAATTTCTATTTAAATTGGTTTATCTTTAGCAAGGAAGTCAATATCTATTAAAAAAACAAAGCTTAACAATTCATAAATCCAGACAAACGAACGTAACCCGAAAAAGTGTCTCAAGAATCAGTAATGTGAAATAAAAATGAAGGAGATGATAGGAGTAGTGAGAAAGAAAACCCCTAAAAAAGAGATGGATAATCCATCATTATTATGACGTCACATGGCTGATTTTGAGACACTTTGTCCGGTAGTTCCTTATGACATTATGACCAAAAATCAATCATAAATTATGACATCATACAGAATATTGTATTTTAAAAGGACAAAAATCATCATTTCATTCATTGGTAAAGGACATAGAGTTTTATAAATTGTAAAAAAAGTTTTTAAATTGTACATAACTTTTACTGAAATCATCATGATTAATTTTGATTTGACAAAGGATTGATAAGAACTTTTATTTCTTCAGATGGCCTATCCATCCCTGTTGAATTTCTAAAAAAAAAATAGACATTCAATCTGAATTTAGAATGATTTTGTGAAGAACTGAAATTGCCTTTGCATTGAAATGGAAATCAAAGGCTAAACCTTTATGTACAGATATGCAAGTGTACACAAATCAAAGATAGAGAGATTGGACAATGGGCAATAGTTTTTTTTTAAATCCTTGCTATTTATCTTCCATTTAGTGCTTATTTAACACCTTAATAAAATCAGTTTTTCAATTTATTAAAATAAGAATAAGATAAAATTGATGTAACAAAATATTATTTCATTCAAGAAAAGTGCATGTGATAGGGTCAAATGCTTTGATAAAATCTAAAAAATTAAAGTTTTAAATGCATTAATGACTTTTGCGCAAAAAATGCTCTAAAATTAGGCAAGCATGGCATGATATACTTTTAATAGAGTCAAATTATGATCTAATACGGTTTAGAATAAAGTTGTCAAACAAATAGGATATGTATATAAATTTAAGAAATGAAAACAAATTAAAGTTAACAAAGATTAAGAAATTTCTAATTATCCTAGAATAATGAAATAGTTGTCAGTTGATGATTACCCGCAAAACCCCAAAGACAACCATACCTTTAATGGGAAAATGTTGATTACCTTAAATTTCTAAAAGATTCAAATGCTTGGTATTCAGTATAAATTTAAAACATTAAGTATGAAAAAAAAGATTGTTTGAAGACATAATAATGCTGCATATTCTCTAAATATCATATCAAAATTCAAATTCTTCCAGTGTTTCCTAAAATTGTTTGAAAAGTTTGAAATTTAATTCATCAACCTGCCTATCCACCCAACCAATATGTTTGAACAGAAAATTATATTAAAACTTTTAATAGCTCTTAAATCAAAGAGATAAGTATACACTTTCTGTAAAATTAAGGGTGAGTTTTTAAATAAGTGTTACTAGTTTTATGAATTTTTTAATGTTTAACTTCAAATTTTGGGTAACGCATATGTGAGAGTATAGAATAAAACTTACAAATTGAAATTAAGACAATCTTTATACTTCTTGTTTTAATAGTTATTTTACCAATATAGATGTTCATCAAAAGCACAACGTTATTATATAACTTTTTGTATTTTGGATAACACAAACAAGAATGTGTTTTGTTTGAAAAAAAAACCATAGACTACACTTTTTGTGATATAGTTTATAGTATGTTTGCCTCTTTCTTGAAAAATCAATCTATAATCTTAGATTAAATTTCACTCTTACTAAAAGTATCTTTCAACTTTATGACCAGTTTTGCATAATGCCTTAACTACTGTATGTGTGTTAACATACATGTTTGTTAAATTCTGTCCAGCATTCACAAAGTTTGGAAGTTTTTATTCAAAGTTTTGTAAACTGATGCAGCAGCCAGGGATCAGGATGGTGAAATGTATCAAATGCCATATATCATCACAGGATTCAAATCAACTATAAATTATATCTTGTTCTTCACATTTGCAAAGAGCATAAGATTCAAAGACAATGTTTAAGTAATATATATAAAGATTAGAGCTCATTTAGATCTTTGAAATTTTGGTAATAACCCTTGGTACTGGCAAAAATTGTAACATGACACCTAAAATCAGGTTCAAGTTAAAACATGTTATGGCATACAAGAAAATGGTGCTAATTAGTACAATGTATGATAAATAATATCAATGAATAGATTATGGGGAATGTCTTCACCTTTAAACACACACAAAACATTTATACAAAGGTTGTCCAACCAAAATAATTATTTGTGTATCAACACATCAATTTCATCATATTTTTTTGAACCTCAGCAAAAACAGCCTAAATCTGCCTTTATTTACATAAATATTCTCTTTTATGCCTGGGCAGCAGTTCACAACTTAAATAGAATCAAATATTACTACCATCATAAACAAAGGCAAATAAAGCTGTCAACATTGTTTTTGTGTGCTTGTTATTTTGTTGTTTATGACGGTTATTTAAATAATTTTTCAATTTTGGTCAAATGTATGTAAAGCTTTGTAGACATATTATATTTGAACCAAATAATCTGAAGTCTATCCAGGACTAAATTTGTAAAATGTAAAATAGTTGAGATACTCTTTATTGTTCCCTTTAGAGTGCTTTATTTTGCAGCTTTCTTTAGGGCAACTTTTTAACTCTTAATTTTAAAAATTTGATTTTATTTGTATGCCCCAGGGAAAGTAAAGAAAATCAAAGAAATTTAATCTCAGAATCAGTGTCGATTTCCTTGTTTGTTTTATTTTCTGAATTGTTGCTCTATCACCTCATAAATTAGGTTTTATTCCTTTGTTGTATTTGTGAAGGGTACAATAAGGAATACAGAATTTCCATTATAGTAAGCTAAAGAATTATTCAGGCAAAAATGGTAAAAGCAACCTTTCTGTATTATTTTTCCTTTTCTTTATAAGGAAATTTGGTATAATCTCTCATACCACTAGAATATCATAGTTATCCCTCCCCCTTGTTTAAGTTTTAAACATGTTTCTACCCACCCCAAATAAATTTGAATTAACCTTGCCTAACTTATTTTGATATATAATCAAAGCAACATAAATTTTAGTTTTTAAAAGTTTGTTTATGTTCTTATACCTATTGAAGTGAAATTGCCAGAATTTTTTATTTTATACCTTTGAAACATGAATCATATTAAAATAAAGAATTTTTGTATTAAAGAAAAATTGGGTATAGTCCTTTCCACGACATCCCTCCATAAGGAGCGATTCTTCGTATTTTTCACAGTAGCTTTTCTCCTATTTCTAGCCCCTGCGGGGAGCTCTAACCCTGCGGGGCCAATTACCTAACCCTGTGGGGCAATCACCTAACACAATATAACCTAACCTAACCTAAAATAACCTATAAAAAGCCATTTTAAAAATACGACGAATCGCTCCTTATGGAGGGATGTCGTGGAAAGGACTATACCCGAAAAATTCCCTAGAGATATGAGTAAAATTTTTAGGGCTGCACTTCTTCCTTTCAACTTACCAACCTTTATTTCTTTTCATAAAAGATTGAATTTCCACATAAATCTGAATGAATTGAAAGCTATGCATTGGCTATTGATTCAAATCTTGGATTTATGCAATAGGGAAATAACAAGTTTTAACAGTTATGTTCTTAGAAGCAAGGCTTTTCAACAAGTTTGTTACAGGTTAGTGTCAAAAACACAAATAATAAACTGCTTCAAGCAGAGGTTCACAAGTATTCCCATTTTTAGAAGCTGTAAGAGATTTTGCTCTATTCCAAAATTAACTTTATTACATCGTGTTATAGAATGCTTTTCCTTATCAATAATTGATATTTTAAGTAAAAACAAATCACAATTTCCAATTGTAAAATATGAGTATCTTTTGGCATTCCCACATACAAAGTTAGGTAAGTTACAACATAATAACTGTAAATCAAATTATAGAAGTACAAAGAAGCCAACTTTTGTTTTATACTGTATATAAATATTAATTTAATAAATAATATCAATTAAACAAGTGTTTCCTTTTAATATAAATAGTTTTGATCGATTTTATAAGTTAAATAACTATATTTCACTAGTGTTCTAGCAAAGTATAAAAAAACTTTTTCCCCATTTTGTAATTATCTTTTGAAATAATTACATTCCTGAAATTTTATTGTGTAATATAATGATGAAAAAATCTTAATTATTATATTTTTTGATTAGAAATATTTGATACAATTAGTAGTATGATCTGATCCCTATCCATGATCAGATTTGTCCTAAAAAGATTGCATGAGCTTTGAATCTATATATATTTTTATGCAATTCATGTGTGGTGATGCGGTAAATGTTAGCAGAATATTTCAAAAAATCCCTTATTTTAAAAATGGACCACGTCATATATCTATAATGACAATGAAAACAAAATAAATAAGCAAACCTAATTTTGCAGAATAGTAGCTGAACTATTAATTTTTTTATAAATATGATATGTACGTGCTCTTAAGTTACTAGTTTCCAATGTTAGTTTGCTGAAAATTGAATACAGGTGAACCAGAAATTTATGCAAATCAATAGAATTTTTTTTCAGTTTCATGATAGTTTAATTAATTTGAGGGGGGTATGCAGTTTTTACGTCCACTGGGATTCTACAAAATATTTGCAATGGTTTTATTGATTTTATAGCTCACTGAAAAATTTATACCAAAGATTTGTAAAGGTAACAAGAACAACTATATTATGAAAAGATTAAAAATCAATTTTTAGCTAAATATAGAATATCTTTCTTGCAGAGAGAATATCTAATTTTATTTGGAGGATTTTAAAAATTTAATGGAATCTACCCAAGACCAATGTAAATCTTATCTGGTTTGGAATTTCGTGAAGAAAATACTATTATAATGACAAGTGATTTCCCACATAATGCTTGTATGTTCTAAATTTCCCTCTTTTTAAAAATGAATTGAAAATAAGAGAGTTGGGTTATTTTTTCCCCCTATGTAAAATCTCTTAGGGGCTACCCTGTGCTCATTATAACCTATATCCTAAACTTAATTAACAAACACCCTTATATTTTTTTAAAGAATATTATGGGAAGGTTTCAATGCTTAACAGACTCTTTGGGGAAAACTGTCATCATGACTCATTTTTTTTTACAACATTGTTTTAAGACAATCATACAGACAAGCTAATTCTTGTAGGGTAGCTACGCTGTTTCTGCTATAAAAGTAAAGGTTATGTTCACTGCTTCTGAAAAATTTCAAAGTTGCATGCCAATTTATCTTTACATTTGCTGAAATTTAATTTTTACAGACAAATTTCTTTTCATATGTGATATGCAATTTAAAAGAAATAAATCAGATTTTATGTTGGAATTTTCCTTAATAAATTGACATGGGAATGGGTATTACAAGCAAAATAAAACTATTTTCCTCTGTTACCAATTTCCTCTAAAAGAACATTCAAATTGGGACTTTTAAGGTCCCTACTACCTCCCCTGAACGTGGTGAAGATAAACCTAATACTAGTTTGCTTAAAAATACAATTTCATTATATAGACAAAATCCATAATGTGGCATAAAAAGAAGCTTTCATAGAAACAATCTAACTTAATTGAGCTTCAGACAAAAAAAACTTATTTGTTTTGATACATACATAGATTAATGGCTTATTAAAGAATGCTAAATTAGTCTGGAATGATGTATTACATCACAAGCTACGAGGTTAATAAGAATAGACTATCATTAATGCGCTCAGGAAACAGTCAAATGCTGTAGTTAAGTCTAAAAACAAACACAAAACTATTTTTGGCATAAAGTTACTACCACGGTCCACTCTTTAAGTTGATAATTCGTACTTACTGATGCTTTTTTAAATGCATAAAATGTCAATTAAAAAATATACGTAATTGGCATTTAAACAGGCAAACCTCATAACCAGTTGAATTAAAACATCATGACAAGGGTTGGATGTCTTATTGTAAAGATTGTAACCTCGAAAGATAACTGGAACTTTCGTTGCTCTATAGTCATTGATACAAAGATAGGCAAATGAAAAAAAAGACTTATTACTCAAACTTCAGGACACAATACAGTTTATAGCACTAAATATGTAAGTCAATTAATGTGGTATAATTAATTTATCTTTCATTTGCCTATCTCTGTATCCAAGATCATATTTATTTCTAATCCATCTGTCTTTCCTTACAGCAATCATGTAAACTTTAGATCTGTCTAACCATCTATCTATCTAACTCTATATCTATCTATCTATCTTTTATCTGTCTACTCATCTATCTATCTTCATATCTGTGTAACCATCTATCTATCTGTGTCAGAATTTGAAAGACAGATGAATGTGAGCACTCATGTAAACTTTACAGTATATATATACATATACATATCATATACAGGGTCCTGCAACTAAGTCAGGCTAATGCTAAAAAAATATTAATAAGAATAAATAATTTTAATGATTCCTAAATGAATCTTGCCAACAAAAAACTAGTTATATACTTGATTTGCAAGGATCTTTAGGTACAAGACTTGGGTTTGATACTTTAAATATTTCATTCCAAATATGTTTTTTTTTTAAATTCTTGAAACAAATGTAGATATATGTTTCTGTCTAATTCATTAATCCAATACAAACAAGTTTTAAGCTATAACTAGATATGGTTCCTTTCTATCCCTCTGAGACAAACAGCTGTTAGTTTGTCAACATATAAAAATGGTTGTTTTTAATGACCGAACTTTGTTTAGTCTATTAAGCAATGTTATTTATATTCTTTATGTCATATTATACAATAAACATAGTTTTTATAATCTTTCCAGAAATAACTAGAAGTTAGGTAATACCAATTATTAGCAGGTCTATAGGGTAATTGTTGTTATAATATAAAACAAAGGAATACTAGACAAATAAAAATAGTTTTTCTGTAGAAAATATTTTAATACATTTCAACTAGGACAAATTCAAACATGTCATTATATAATTATAATACTATTAATACAGCACTTGTAGCATTAAATGCCCCATTTCCTTTTTGAGTCTGTCTCAATGTCAATAACCCCATCTAATTAATTTACTATTAATTCATGCTGTGTTTTATTAAAAAAATGAAAGTCATGACTAATTAATGTTTTATTATTAAAGTAAATTAAAACAAATGAGAATAATAATTTTAATGTCACCATTCTGGCGGGCATAGGACTAGTCACATCAGACATCCGAACAAAGGTTGCACCACAATAAAGGGGTAGAAGCTGCAAAATATGACTTTGACGGTATTATGGTCGAAATTTTTTTAAAAACAGCTTTCTGTAAAAAAATTGTAGTGCCTTAGCTCTCTAACAGAACCTGAGATAAAAAAGAATGAATAGATGCACGGAAGGGGATTACAAATTGAGAAAGTACTAATTAATTCTCATTTTTTATATCTTTCAGCCAAGATTCAAGTACAGTACATATTTTCTGCAAAGAATCATGTAAAACCAGGTAAAAAATGTTAAAAAGACATGTAGTAAATATCATTTTTTATTACTTGCAGTATCATTCACTGTAAAAAAATGCTTTGGTATTTACAAGGATAATAATGTTACAATGCAAGGCAGCACACATAAGCAAACAAATATTCATTTCAGTAGTTTGCGAGATCATAGCGTACAACAAAAAAAACAACCTTACTATTTTTTTTTTTTTTTGGGGGGGGGGGGGGTGTCCCATCCCCCAAGTAAATAGCTTAAAACCACCACAGGACCAGTAAATATATTCTCTGAAAAGTAGAATCCAATTGGTTCAGTGGTTACCAAGATCTTAAGGGACAGACAGACGGACGGACGGACAGATATCAAGCTACACCAGTTATTTTTATGAAATAGGATTTAAGTTTGTACTGATTGATCGAATAGGAGCTAAGTAAATTATTATGTTAGAAAACTTTTTTTTCCTCTGTACATCTTAAGTAGCAAAGTTTTTTGATTGATTAAGATATTATATCTATGAGTATGTTAAAGTTTAATATAGCGTAGTTACTCCATAACTCACTATGACTGTCAGTCTGTTTTAATAAATTGACAAGTGTTTTTTTTACTAAAGTCTGCATCTAAGCATCTAGGGTTAAGGGATAAACAATTGTCTATAACACTAACCCGACTTAAATCTATAAAACCGAAAACTATCTTGTGAACTTAGGCGAAGCTTCTCTGAAATAGAGGTCTTGATCTGTTTAGCCGTTATTGTAATCTTAAGCTGAAGACAAGGCAGACTTACTTATTTGTAATTATAATCAAAAAGTCCAACTATCTAACATTTTAAAAACCGTATTTTTAAATCCTAAAAAGTTTTAAAAGAAATAATAAAATGTGCTAAGTCTATTGTGAACAAAATTTCCCCTGTTAACTTGTTACCTAGGCAAATATTTGATCCAATAATATTGCGGTAACATTTTATAAAAACTTTTACCGCAGTCATCATTTAACAGGGATACATGAGTATAGTATCTAAAAAAAACAAGGATGAAAACATCCATTAAAGGAAAGCTCTGAAACGGAATGACAGACAAACATTAACTCTTGTAGAGTGTTAAAACTGAAAATACAAAATATAAATACAAAAGTTTATACGTAAAAATCCATCCGTTACGGATGGACGGACCGATCCTAATTATAGAAAAGCTTCTCTTTTAAAATTGTATATCTATATTATTATTTAACTCCCAAGAGGTAAGGCACAGAAGAATATTTGGGTATAGTCCCTTTCGTGACAACGCCTCTTAAGGGGCGAATCTCCGTATTTTCACAGTAGATTTTCTCCTATTTCAAGCTCCTGCGGGGTGCTAACCCAGCGGGGCAATCACCTAACCTAACCTAATCTAAAATAACATATTAAAAGCTTCTGTGAAAATACGACGAAAATGCCACTTAAAGGCGTTGTCACGATTGGGACTCTATACCCCAAATTTATGTTATTATCATATATACCATATCGGATATTTTATATTATGACACATATATCAAATATGATAAGCCATCAATCAAATTAGAAGATGCACTGTCTATCTATCTATTAATATATGTAGATATCAAAATATTTCAGTAGTAAGGTTTTTTGTATATAGCTTACAATTTTGATAACCCCTATAAAATTCTACATTTTATCAAATTTTTTGGATAGTTTCAGGCTATTTTTCTGCTTTCCATACTCCTTCGAATACAGACAACCTAGATGCTAGAGCAAGTTTTAAGCTATTTTTAAAGATAAAAAGGGTTTAATCAAAGTCCTCAACCTCAAAGGAATTTATTTACATTCATAAAACTATTTTTCCTATTTAAAAGAATTCACATAGTACAAAATAAACTATTAAAAAAGCAAATTGAAAGTTGTTTGATTTCTAAATAAGAGCCTTTCTTTTAATTGCTTGTCTAGAATGAATCAATTTATGTTTTCATAATAGTGTGATAAAATAAATTTAATGTAGCAAGGCAATTAATAACTTCGCACGGGTCAAGCTGTAGTAATAGTTGATAAAAACATATGGCAAGACCTTTATAGTACTAACAAAGGTGATAACATCAAAGCCCTTTTATTACACAACCTTTGCCTGAAAGTCTTAACTGTGTATGATTATGATTTGCCCCTGTTTTGGGCAAAGGCATCAAATTATTGTGACTAATCTGAAGTAGCAGAAGAGGGTATAATTTTAACGTCTTATGACGCTAACCAAAAGCGGTTGCGCTACGTGTTATGCTACAGCCGTGGGTTAGAATAGGTAAGTTGGTGAATTATAATTAATGATTTTTAATTCACTAAAATTATATTTTTGATAGAACGAATAAACATACATCAAAACCAACCTCTGAGAAATGTTGGGGCAGTAGTAAAGAATTTTATCAGGGATCTAAAGGGATACGGCAATGGCCGATAAATTGATGTACATCCCCAATGATGTCCGTCTGTATGTCTGTGTATTTGCAAAAAAAAATTATCTCGCTAACCACTTAACTGATATGGGTCCAATCTACAGTTGAAATGCTCATAGGTTTAGAAAGGGTTCATAACTATTTTGGGAGGGCTACCACCACCCTCTCAAGATAATTTGTCTCCCTCCCACCCCCTAAAAATCAGCTTTTTTTTTGTGCCACCTGATTTCTGAGTTTGTGGAGTAAAGTAAAGTGAATGCAGTGTTTAATGTTGTTGCTTTACTTGGCTGCTTCAATTTCAGGCAGCTTCCTACATATTTAAAATTGGACCTTCCCTGTAATTTTAACCAGCTTCCTAAATATTTAAAATTGCACCATCCCTTCATTACTCAGAACCATGTTAAAAAGCAGGCCTTAAGCTAAACACATTTACTGTAAAAACATCGTAGAGATGTTAAAATCTGTATGGAAATTTTTTTTTTTTTTTTGGGGGGGGAAGATGTCCAATTTGCATGCATAGGATAATGCCTAGTTTAATATCTCAGTTCTGGTTTTAACTGGGTTTCATAAACCCAACAAGTAGAAGGAAGACTTTATGGGGTTAAGGCCTAAATTGTATTTTTTATTTAAAAAAAAAACGAATAATTATATTTGAATTTTGAAACATTTTTTTAACAAAAAATATATAACATATAATAACTTGTATAAAAGTTAAAAAAAAGTTTATGTTTATTCGTGCGTTAAGATCTTGTTGATAACTGATCTAACTGGATGGTTTTAGGCTACAATTATGTATCTCCCCCTACCCTGTTTGTGCTGGTATTTTGATAATGGATGTAGAGTACACGTGGATATTATAACAGGGGAAAAATTAATGTCAATTTAGCATGTTATAAGGAACTCGTTTATTGGTCAATTCATTCATCTAGTAGAAGGAGATGCGTTAAGAAAAGAAGGGTTATTTTAAGTTTCAAATTATTAGAGAACATGAAAATCCAGTGTAAAATCCAAGTAATAATATATCCATTATTTTGATATACAGTTAAACATAAGCAAAACATTTGATAACTATATTGCACATTGTTTGTGTTTTCCTATCTATCTATTCCTTTAGTTATCTGGAATAAAGAATAGTACAATGGACAAAAAAATAATCTTACTTTCAATTTTTGCCTTTAATAACTTACAAATATTAGTTATAAGAAAAAAATCTTATATGGTATAGAAATGGATATAGCATACATGAATATAGGAAAAGGGGATTTTTTCGTCAGTTTAGGTGGCTTATTAGGGTGGGCCCATTTCACCCTTCTTTTAGATTTTACTGTTATCATAAGTTGTGGAAGTCATATATATTAGGGTGGGTCGATTTTGGACATTTTTTTTCTGAGGCCAAAGCGGGGATCTGCAAATGATTTGTATGAGTATAATACACCCCTGGATGATTTAAAATTTATCTTAAGTCTTAAAACCGCTGGCGACCAGACATTCAATTGTATAGCTATTTGTAAATGGGAGTCAAAAATTTATTGAATCAGAACTATGGATTCATGGTGCTCCCAGGAAAGGCATTGAGGAGTAGAATCAGGAACTTTTGACCGTTTCAAAAAATCTTGTTCCTAGCCTGAGAAAATCTAAAAAACCTCTACAAATTGGACAATTCTCAATAAACCTTTAAAAAATGTGTTTTTTTTGTGATTTCTAAGGCTAGGAACGAGATATTTTGAAACCGACAAAAGTTCCTGATTCAGCTTCTCAACGCCTTTCCAGGGAGCACCATGAAGCCATAGTTCTGGTTCAAAAAAATTTTTGAATGTTGTCTTTGCATATTTATAAGTAATCAAATATATTTTTTAGTGGTCACGTTCTAAAACTCAATTTTTTAAAATTCTTTTTCGGTCAGAAATGTTTTAAAGGTTAATTTTATCTGTTGCACATCCCCTCTTTGTCTAATTCCGATATGAACCCGCCCTAATATATATGTATGATAATCCCCATTCAAGTTTCAAAAGTGACTTGGCTCTTATGGCTGCCGGCGCGCGGGGGGTATAAATAGTACCCACCCCCTTATAAAACCAAAAATTTAAATTCCTTCAAACACAGGCATGTTGCATATCAAAATGACCGCATTGAAATGCTGATTACGTCTGAAATTCGTTTTGAAAAGTATTGCTCCTAGTTCGAATAAGATCTCATTAAGTACCTAAAAACAGCTGATTTAGTCAAAATTGTTCATTTTAGTAGGTTATTTGAAAATCATTTCAGACTGAATCAATATTTTTCAAAACAGTTTTCAGATCTGTAATCAGCATTTCAATGCGGTCATTTTGATATGCAACATGCCTGTGTTTGAAGGAATTTCAATTTTTGGTTTTATAAGGGGGCAGGCACATTTTCAACCCCCCGTGCGCCCGTTGTTTTTGGATTAAAAAAACTCTTTCGAGTTTTACAGTGTTTTATATTGGCCCAATAACCCTTGCCAATGTCTACTAATGTGAAATTCCAAAATCGACCCACCCTATTATATAGTCAACATATATTGGTCAATACTTTATCAAAGGAAAGAAGATGGGTGGGGGGTTATCGTTATGTTAGCCAGCTGGGAAAAAACATTCGATCAGGGTATGAGATATTCTTTCACAATATCCACTTATTGTATATCCATTGGTATAGATTCCAAACTTTTTTCATGCTGTCAAAGTGCACCTCCATAAATGCAAAAATAAATTACTCATTTCAAACAATTAGTAATTTGCATTATGTTATCCTTATTTCATTAAAATATTAGTTTTTTTTGTACAAGGTATTGTTTCTAAATCGTTGGATATAAATATCAAATTTAGAGAGTTCATTACTTATCAAAAATTATATTTTTCTTCAAGCTTAAAATAACTAAAAAATTAAAGTTATTTTTTTTATTTTTAAGAATGTTTAGGAATAAAATGAGTGTTACTTGAAAAATTTTGAGACCATCCAAATGAACCTAACCATATATCAGCATAAATATTTAATAAGTTTTAAAATATAATATAGTGTTGATATTTTAAATATGAACATTTGTCATTTTTACAAAATTTTAAATTATTAAAATAAATTTTAGTAAAATTTAAAATATTAAAATAATATTTCTGGTGCATATTAATATTAATCAATATTTTGCTTCCTTTTGAATTAGATATATATATTATTCAATTTTAAAAGGCATTTAATAAATGCATAAACTTGAAAAATGTAAGTAAATTTGATGCAAAACTGATTAAATACATGATACCGTTTAAGGACATACTGACATTTTTATGACTTGATTATAGAGAAGCTTTGCTTATAACATTGTACCTTGTTGTAATAGGAATCAGTATTCCAAAAATCAGAAGACTAGGATAATTATAACATACGAAAATTTGTTGTCAAAAAGGTAAAATATCAACTTGTTTAAAATGGACGTACGGACTTCCTAGTAACGATTATAGAGTTCCTGCACTTTCTAAGTTGTACCTAACTGTCATAGGAATCAGCATGCAAACCAATAGGATAATTCTAACTTGTCTAAATTAACGAAAAGAGCTAACCGTTACGGACGGACCAACCCTAATTATAGAAAAGCTTCGCTTTTAAAGAAGGAAGATGTTGTTATAAAGAAATCAAGAGTAAAATAATGTACACTTTGTATTCCTCATGGGATTTGGGATAATTTCTTGGTATAATACATAAACTATATTAGTTTGGACTATGAACTACAAAACTAAAGTGGAACCTTTATTCTTATAATGAAGTTTCTTAATAAAATACAAATAACTTTATTAGGTTCATAACCAAAAGTCCATTTAAAGAATGTGATTTTCAAAAATTGTATCTAATTTTTGGAAAAACGATTCCTGGAACAAATACACACTATGTTATCAGTGAAAATTTGTTTTATTAATATGTTTTAAAAGATAAGTATGACCGTGTTATGCAGTCCTATTTTTAAGTGATTTTGGATTAAATTATATATACTTTTTTGTTTAGACTTGCATATAGAATGCATTGTTACTTTATATTAGTCAATATTTATTAGTTTTCTGTCTAATCTATTAAGCTTCGCTATGAGGATGTTG